>NW_022986365.1:0-62166 GCF_902500255.1 Thalassophryne amazonica | reverse complement strand
AGTTCAACTCAGCAAGTGCACCTTTGTGATGTCATGTACCATTTATTCACAGGAGAGATGAAAAATGACATTTTAGGCATTAAAAAAAGGTCATAATACGTCCAGGTTTGATGGTCAATGACTCCAAACAGCAGAAACGAGGTCACATGACAACAATTTTACGGTAATGGAATTAATCACATTGACCGTCAACATCAGCTTTCCATTAAAAATGGGCTCTGACTGTAATTCCATTACTATGGAATTCCTCTATTTTTAACATGATTGAAAATCCCCAGGCTCCACCCCTTTATGTAGCCCCGCCCCAAACCTGTTTTTTTTCCCCATATTTTTTATGATTTTGCAAAAGGAGAAAAGAAAAAGAAGAAGCTTCTTTTTAGCAAACACAGAGCCTTAAAAGCACAAAACTTACTTTTCACAGGAAAACATACAGTGTCGGAGCAAAGAACTATGGGAAATACGTTATCTCCTCAGTGGCTTTTTTGTGATTGCTGGCTTCCCAGCATGCTCTCTGCTCCAATGCAGCATCTCTCCTGCAAATGATTTAGCAGCTTCAGGAGCATCGATTGCCGCGCTGCAGAGAGAAGAGCTGGGAGCAGAAGAAATATTACCCATCACCCCCCTGGAGCCGTCCGCCAGGCCATGACTCAGGACTCGACTGAGACGAATGAGTCGAGTCGGGGTCGAGTTCGGCAAAAAGACGCCGTCAAACGAATCTTTGTAATTAATATGAAATTTGTCACACGGGGGACAGAGAGGAAAGCAGAGTTTATGTGACACCGTGAATGTCCAGAAACACTTCAGGACGTTAAACCGTTTGACCTCTGACCCTCAAACACACCATGGTAAAGTGGCGGCGTGTGAGCGGTTGTCACGGCCACCATGTGATCAACCTGAACATTCCACCAGACGTCAGTGTTTAGACTTTTGTTTAGTTTACAGGCAACAGACTCACAATAAACAATCTGTTGTAAACAGGAAGTGGTCTCTGCTTTCGGAGCGCGCGGCGCAGCGATAATTTGTCATGGTGGAGGTGTGATCAGAGCTGCTTTATAAGTCATGTGACTGGGTGAACCTATCACAAGGTACCACGCAGAAGGAGCTCAGCTATACGACGCAAAGTGGGTGTGGCTCCTGATGGCGAGCCAGCATTACGTCTCATTCAGTGAAATCTGGAAGAACAAACAGTCGGTTCTCGTATCGCTCCCCGCTGCATCAGGAAACGTACAGTCCCGCTTCCATCGCGGTTAAATACCCGCGTTACATCGGGGGGGCAGGATCACAGTGGCGCCGGTTTTGGACTTTTCTGGTGAAATTTCAGGCGAAGTTGACTTTATAATTTCCTGTCATTTTTACCATCTCGACTGTGCGACTTTTTGACTCTTTGATGTGTAAATGATGACATCACTGTGGCGCTCTCAGTGGTCTGTGTGTTAAATAAAACTTGAGCAGATGGGCGACCAAAGTTACAAAATGTGTTTTTTGTTCAACAGAGACTCCGCCCCCTCTTGTGTGTTGTGTCTGTTTGCTTCAGCAGCTTAAAACAAAGAGCATCAGGCCGGAAGGGGGAGGCAGGTACCACGGCAACCAGAGGGTGTTGATGCGTGCGTGTGTGTGCCAGAGGCCACTTTCACACACTGCCCTCGCCCACTCCACCCGGTGCTCTCATTCAACGCCTGCCCCCCCCAACCCACCCTGCCACACCACCCAGTCCAGGTTAATTAAATATGCTAATAAGGCGTGGGAGCAGACCGGTCCGTCCCCCCCCCCCCCCCCGGCGCACGCACGCACACACACACACACACACACACAGGAGGAAGTGGTGGTGGGGCAGCAAAATAAAAAATAATAATAAAAAAAAAATAGAGAAAATAGAGTGTGAGCCAAAACACCAATTCACAACCTTCAAAATAAGACATTCATACTTCCTGTAATTCTACTTTTTTTTTAATCAAGGTATTTTTCTGTCTCATGTCTGTAATTTTATTTTGAAAAGTCAGATTTAGAAAGTTTATTCTGTCTTTGTTTGTACCTAGTTTGCATAACTTGCACTTAAAAATGCACACATGCGCACACACACAAAGAAAAGACAAAAGCAATAAAGACAGTCAGGAAAACAGGACTGGTTAAAAGAAAAACTTTTTTCTTGAAAGTCATGTTTTTTTCTTCAATTTAGACTTTTTTCATTTTTATTTATTTTACTCTTCTAAATGAGACTATACAAATAATATTAGCTGTAATCTTTATTGACACGTTAAAACATAAAGGTGCACATACAACATGTACATGTACCATTAATTAATGGTACTGATTAAAAAAAAAACATTTTTGATGATTTTCATTTTTATATTGATTTAAATCAGCTGATTTAAATTCAATTCAATTCAATTTTATTTATATAGCGCCAAATCACAACAAACAGTTACCCCAAGGCGCTTTATATTGTAAGGCAAAGCCATACAATAATTACGGAAAAACCCCAACGGTCAAAACGACCCCCTGTGAGCAAGCACTTGGCTACAGTGGGAAGGAAAAACTCCCTTTTAACAGGAAGAAACCTCCAGCAGAACCAGGCTCAGGGAGGGGCAGTCTTCTGCTGGGACTGGTTGGGGCTGAGGGAGAGAACCAGGAAAAAGACATGCTGTGGAGGGGAGCAGAGATCAATCACTAATGATTAAATGCAGAGTGGTGCATACAGAGCAAAAAGAGAAAGAAACACTCAGTGCATCATGGGAACCCCCCAGCAGTCTAAGTCTATAGCAGCATAACTAAGGGATGGTTCAGGGTCACCTGATCCAGCCCTAACTATAAGCTTTAGCAAAAAGGAAAGTTTTAAGCCTAATCTTAAAAGTAGAGAGGGTGTCTGTCTCCCTGATCTGAATTGGGAGCTGGTTCCACAGGAGAGGAGCCTGAAAGCTGAAGGCTCTGCCTCCCATTCTACTCTTACAAACCCTAGGAACTACAAGTAAGCCTGCAGTCTGAGAGCGAAGCGCTCTATTGGGGTGATATGGTACTATGAGGTCCCTAAGATAAGATGGGACCTGATTATTCAAAATCTTATAAGTAAGAAGAAGAATTTTAAATTCTATTCTAGAATTAACAGGAAGCCAATGAAGAGAGGCCAATATGGGTGAGATATGCTCTCTCCTTCTAGTCCCCGTCAGTACTCTAGCTGCAGCATTTTGAATTAACTGAAGGCTTTTTAGGGAACTTTTAGGACAACCTGATAATAATGAATTACAATAGTCCAGCCTAGAGGAAATAAATGCATGAATTAGTTTTTCAGCATCACTCTGAGACAAGACCTTTCTAATTTTAGAGATATTGCGTAAATGCAAAAAAGCAGTCCTACATATTTGTTTAATACTGGTGGTTGGCTCTCACTGCGGTATTGTATCACTTCCTGTTCCGGAGCACAGTGGTGTTTTTCTGTATCTGTTAGCTGTTTAATCTGCGCAGTTAGATTGATCTAGTTATCTAGATTACGATTTGTTTCCCAGTGTAATCTTTACGTGCCTTAACTAAAGCACTCCTTCTGCTGAATCACCTCTAAATTATTCACTTTGCGTGTTTTTAGGAATCCGCTAGGTTAGCGTAGCTACTAGCTCTTAGCCGATTTAGCATGGCGGCTTCTCCTGTCTCTCCCACACTTTTCTGCTCTGGGTGTGAAATGTTTAGTTATTCCTCGGCCTCCTTTAGCAGTAATGGTACTTGTAATAAGTGTAGCTTATTCGTAGCTTTGGAGGCCAGGCTGGGCGAATTGGAGACTCGGCTCCGCACCGTGGAAAATTCTACAGCTAGCCAGGCCCCTGTAGTCGGTGCGGACCAAGGTAGCTTAGCCGCCGTTAGTTCCCCCCTGGCAGATCCCAAGCAGGCTGACTGGGTGTGTACACCGCCAACCCGTTCACATTTCTAACCGTTTTTCCCCACTCGACGACACACCCGCCGAGGATCAAACTCTGGTTACTGGCGACTCTATTTTGAGAAATGTGAAGTTAGCGACACCAGCAACCATAGTCAATTGTCTTCCGGGGGCCAGAGCAGGCGACATTGAAGGAAATTTGAAACTGCTGGCTAAGGCTAAGCGCAAATTTGGTAAGATTGTAATTCACGTCGGCAGTAATGACACCCGGTTACGCCAATCGGAGGTCACTAAAATTAACATTAAATCGGTGTGTAACTTTGCAAAAACAATGTCGGACTCTGTATTTTTCTCTGGGCCCCTCCCCAATCGGACCGGGAGTGACATGTTTAGCCGCCTGTTCTCCTTGAATTGCTGGCTGTCTGAGTGGTGTCCAAAAAATGAGGTGGGCTTCATAGATAATTGGCAAAGCTTCTGGGGAAAACCTGGTCTTGTTAGGAGAGACGGCATCCATCCCACTTTGGATGGAGCAGCTCTCATTTCTAGAAATCTGGCCAATTTTCTTAAATCCTCCAAACCGTGACTATCCAGGGTTGGGACCAGGAAGCAGAGTTGTAGTCTTACACACCTCTCTGCAGCTTCTCTCCCCCTGCCATCCCCTCATTACCCCATCCCCGTAGAGACAGTGCCTGCTCCTAGACCACCAACAACCAGCAAAAATCTATTTAAGCATAAAAATTCAAAAAGAAAAAATAATATAGCACCTTCAACTGCACCACAGACTAAAACAGTTAAATGTGGTCTATTAAACATTAGGTCTCTCTCTTCTAAGTCCCTGTTGGTAAATGATATAATAATTGATCAACATATTGATTTATTCTGCCTAACAGAAACCTGGTTACAGCAGGATGAATATGTTAGTTTAAATGAGTCAACACCCCCGAGTCACACTAACTGTCAGAATGCTCGTAGCACGGGCCGGGGCGGAGGATTAGCAGCAATCTTCCATTCCAGCTTATTAATTAATCAAAAACCCAGACAGAGCTTTAATTCATTTGAAAGCTTGACTCTTAGTCTTGTCCATCCAAATTGGAAGTCCCAAAAACCAGTTTTATTTGTTATTATCTATCGTCCACCTGGTCGTTACTGTGAGTTTCTCTGTGAATTTTCAGACCTTTTGTCTGACTTAGTGCTTAGCTCAGATAAGATAATTATAGTGGGCGATTTTAACATCCACACAGATGCTGAGAATGACAGCCTCAACACTGCATTTAATCTATTATTAGACTCTATTGGCTTTGCTCAAAAAGTAAATGAGTCCACCCACCACTTTAATCATATCTTAGATCTTGTTCTGACTTATGGTATGGAAATAGAAGACTTAACAGTATTCCCTGAAAACTCCCTTCTGTCTGATCATTTCTTAATAACATTTACATTTACTCTGATGGACTACCCAGCAGTGGGGAATAAGTTTCATTACACTAGAAGTCTTTCAGAAAGCGCTGTAACTAGGTTTAAGGATATGATTCCTTCTTTATGTTCTCTAATGCCAAATACCAACACAGTGCAGAGTAGCTACCTAAACTCTGTAAGGGAGATAGAGTATCTCGTCAATAGTTTTACATCCTCATTGAAGACAACTTTGGATGCTGTAGCTCCTCTGAAAAAGAGAGCTTTAAATCAGAAGTGCCTGACTCCGTGGTATAACTCACAAACTCGCAGCTTAAAGCAGATAACCCGTAAGTTGGAGAGGAAATGGCGTCTCACTAATTTAGAAGATCTTCACTTAGCCTGGAAAAAGAGTCTGTTGCTCTATAAAAAAGCCCTCCGTAAAGCTAGGACATCTTTCTACTCATCACTAATTGAAGAAAATAAGAACAACCCCAGGTTTCTTTTCAGCACTGTAGCCAGGCTGACAAAGAGTCAGAGCTCTATTGAGCTGAGTATTCCATTAACTTTAACTAGTAATGACTTCATGACTTTCTTTGCTAACAAAATTTTAACTATTAGAGAAAAAATTACTCATAACCATCCCAAAGACGTATCGTTATCTTTGGCTGCTTTCAGTGATGCCGGTATTTGGTTAGACTCTTTCTCTCCGATTGTTCTGTCTGAGTTATTTTCATTAGTTACTTCATCCAAACCATCAACATGTTTATTAGACCCCATTCCTACCAGGCTGCTCAAGGAAGCCCTACCATTATTTAATGCTTCGATCTTAAATATGATCAATCTATCTTTGTTAGTTGGCTATGTACCACAGGCTTTTAAGGTGGCAGTAATTAAACCATTACTTAAAAAGCCATCACTTGACCCAGCTATCTTAGCTAATTATAGGCCAATCTCCAACCTTCCTTTTCTCTCAAAAATTCTTGAAAGGGTAGTTGTAAAACAGCTAACTGATCATCTGCAGAGGAATGGTCTATTTGAAGAGTTTCAGTCAGGTTTTAGAATTCATCATAGTACAGAAACAGCATTAGTGAAGGTTACAAATGATCTTCTTATGGCCTCGGACAGTGGACTCGTCTCTGTGCTTGTTCTGTTGGACCTCAGTGCTGCTTTTGATACTGTTGACCATAAAATTTTATTACAGAGATTAGAGCATGCCATAGGTATTAAAGGCACTGCGCTGCGGTGGTTTGAATCATATTTGTCTAATAGATTACAATTTGTTCATGTAAATGGGGAATCTTCTTCACAGACTAAAGTTAATTATGGAGTTCCACAAGGTTCTGTGCTAGGACCAATTTTATTCACTTTATACATGCTTCCCTTAGGCAGTATTATTAGACGGTATTGCTTAAATTTTCATTGTTACGCAGATGATACCCAGCTTTATCTATCCATGAAGCCAGAGGACACACACCAATTAGCTAAACTGCAGGATTGTCTTACAGACATAAAGACATGGATGACCTCTAATTTCCTGCTTTTAAAGTCAGATAAAACTGAAGTTATTGTACTTGGCCCCACAAATCTTAGAAACATGGTGTCTAACCAGATCCTTACTCTGGATGGCATTACCCTGACCTCTAGTAATACTGTGAGAAATCTTGGAGTCATTTTTGATCAGGATATGTCATTCAAAGCGCATATTAAACAAATATGTAGGACTGCTTTTTTGCATTTACGCAATATCTCTAAAATCAGAAAGGTCTTGTCTCAGAGTGATGCTGAAAAACTAATTCATGCATTTATTTCCTCTAGGCTGGACTATTGTAATTCATTATTATCAGGTTGTCCTAAAAGTTCCCTAAAAAGCCTTCAGTTAATTCAAAATGCTGCAGCTAGAGTACTGACGGGGACTAGAAGGAGAGAGCATATCTCACCCATATTGGCCTCTCTTCATTGGCTTCCTGTTAATTCTAGAATAGAATTTAAAATTCTTCTTCTTACTTATAAGGTTTTGAATAATCAGGTCCCATCTTATCTTAGGGACCTCGTAGTACCATATCACCCCAATAGAGCGCTTCGCTCTCAGACTGCAGGCTTACTTGTAGTTCCTAGGGTTTGTAAGAGTAGAATGGGAGGCAGAGCCTTCAGCTTTCAGGCTCCTCTCCTGTGGAACCAGCTCCCAATTCAGATCAGGGAGACAGACACCCTCTCTACTTTTAAGATTAGGCTTAAAACTTTCCTTTTTGCTAAAGCTTACAGTTAGGGCTGGATCAGGTGACCCTGAACCATCCCTTAGTTATGCTGCTATAGACGTAGACTGCTGGGGGGTTCCCATGATGCACTGTTTCTTTCTCTTTTTGCTCTGTATGCACCACTCTGCATTTAATCATTAGTGATCGATCTCTGCTCCCCTCCACAGCATGTCTTTTTCCTGGTTCTCTCCCTCAGCCCCAACCAGTCCCAGCAGAAGACTGCCCCTCCCTGAGCCTGGTTCTGCTGGAGGTTTCTTCCTGTTAAAAGGGAGTTTTTCCTTCCCACTGTAGCCAAGTGCTTGCTCACAGGGGGTCGTTTTGACCGTTGGGGTTTTACATAATTATTGTATGGCCTTGCCTTACAATATAAAGTGCCTTGGGGCAACTGTTTGTTGTGATTTGGCGCTATATAAAAAAATTGATTGATTGATTGATTGATTGATTGATATGCGCTTTGAATGACATATCCTGATCAAAAATGACTCCAAGATTTCTCACAGTATTACTAGAGGGCAGGGTAATGCCATCCAGAGTAAGGATCTGGTTAGACACCATGTTTCTAAGATTTGTGGGGCCAAGTACAGTAACTTCAGTTTTATCTGAGTTTAAAAGCAGGAAATTAGAGGTCATCCATGTCTTTATGTCTGTAAGACAATCCTGCAGTTTAGCTAATTGGTGTGTGTCCTCTGGCTTCATGGATAGATAAAGCTGGGTATCATCTGCGTGACAATGAAAGTTTAAGCAATGCCGTCTAATAATACTGCCTAAGGGAAGCATGTATAAAGTGAATAAAATTGGTCCTAGCACAGAACCTTGTGGAACTCCATAATTAACCTTAGTCTGTGAAGACGATTCCCCATTTACATGAACAAATTGTAATCTATTAGATAAATATGATTCAAACCACCGCAGCGCAGTGCCTTTAATACCTATGGCATGCTCTATAAATCATAGCAGTCCTGCAGGAAAAAGAGACAAAGGACGATGGTTTCAAGCAAACGTGTTACATTACATGTGTTCCCACACGAGAGCAAAGCTACTGAATACTGTGTTAGAAATATAAGCAGAAGAAGAAGAAACAGCAAGATCTGTAACGCTGGGAGCTGCAGGTTTGGTGATTAAAACGGCCGCTGTTTTTCTCTTTTCTGCAAATATACGAAGTATCTTATAAAACTAACCGCAGTTTTATAAAAAAAAAACTATATGGATTTGATTGACATGCGATTACACCAATCATGCTTGAACCCTCGTGCGCATGCGTGAGTTTTTTCACGCGTCGGTGACGTCATTTCCCTGTGGGCAGACCTTGAGTGAGATGTAGTCCCGCCCTCTCGGCTGAATTCCTTTGTTTCACACGCTGCTCGAGACGTGTTGCTTTATCAAAAATTTTTCTGGACCTGTGAGGAATATCCGAGTGGACACTATTCGAGAAATTCAGCTGGTTTTCGGTGAAAAGTTTAACGGCTGATGAGAGATTATGGGGTGTTTCTGTCGCTGTAAGGACTTCCCACGGAGCGGGACGTCCTGCAGTGCTTCCAGGCGCCGTCGTCGGCCTGTTTCGACCTGAAAACATCCTAATTTAAGGCTTAATTCACCCAGGACGTCGTGAGAGAACAGAGAAGATTCAGAAGAGGCCGGCATGAGGACTTTATGCGGACATTCCACTGTTTAAGGGCATTTTGTAATGAAAGACGTGCGCACAAATTCGCCGAGTCGTTTCCGTGACGACTCAGTGAATCTGTGTGCGCCGCAACAGGAAAAACACCTCCGTGTTGAAAACCATTTGTAAAATTCAGGCGGCTTTTGATGGCTTTCAACAAGTGAGTAACTGAGAAATTGATTAACAGCTTGGGCATGTTCCAACTTGCCCGTTAAGGTTTCCAATGGAGGTGTTTTTCCTGTCGCGACCCCCTGCAGTCGGGTCCGGCCCGACATGTGACTCTACCCGCACGTTCTTTCATTACAAAATGTCCGTTAACAATGGAATGTCCGAATAAACTCCTCATGCTGATTTCTTCTGAAAGTTCTCTGTTCTCTGACGACTTACTGAGTCAACAGAGCCTGAAATGTGGAAGTTTTCAACTTGAAACGGCGAGACGCTGCCGCCTCGAAGCGCAGATCGCCGTCAGGCGCCGTGGACCGTCCTTAAAGCAACACTACCAGACCAAAATCTCTCATCAGCCGTTAAATTTTTACCGAAAACCAGCTGAATTTATCAAATGGTGTCCACTCAGTTGTGCCTTACAGTTTTTGAAAAAAATTTTTATCAAACAAAGCAGCAGTCTGAGCCATTCCTAAACAATGAAAAAACGACGAGAGGGTGGGCGACTCCTCACTCAAAGACTGCCCACAGGCGAATGACGTAACCGACAGGCGTGAAAAAACTCTCGCATGCCCACGAGGGTTCAAGCATGTCTGATGTAATCACACGTGATTCAAATCCATATGGTTTTTGAAAAAATAATAAGGTCGGATACTTTTCTAACAGACCTCATATGTACTTATGTCTCCATATACATTTCTACACACTTTACTTTTTCTTGTTACCCCCTTTTTAATATTATTATATTTAAGTAAATATTGGAGGAGTGGGTACAATTAGTTATACCTAACAGCTAACGTTAGCTTATCTAGCCAGCTGTAGCAACGTTCATCGTAGCTTACAAAATAGTTGGTTCCTTTGTGTTAGATAACAGTCTTCTCCTGTGATGTCTTATCCTTCTTATGTAACAGTAAGTCCCTTCAGCTGCTCCCTTGTTTGCACTCGGGGTCGCCACAGCAAATCCAAGGTGGATCTGCATGTTGAATTGGCACAGGTTTTACGCCTGGATGCCCTTCCTGACACAACTCCACATTACATGGAGGAATGTGACAGAGGTGGGATTTGAACCTGGAACCTTCTGCACTGAAACCAAGCACATTAACCACTTGGCCACCACTCCTACTCCTTCTTATGCCTTATTATTCATTATATTATTTATACTTTTTGTTGAGCTGCTTAGGTGTGTAGGGAGAGTTCCCATGGGATAAAAAAGCTTTTTAACCTACCATCCCTGGTTCTCAAGACCAGGCACCTCAGTGGCTCTACTCTTCTCTTTTCTACTCTCCTATTTTACTCCTTTTTAGATATTTAGATATACCTTTTTATACTGGCATAGTTCCACCTTAGAATTGGAATATAATGTATAAGATAAACCTTACTGAATTTTCATGTTTTTTGTGTCTTCAGCTCTCTGGGTTTCTCTGTCTCTGTCTGGTTTTGGCAGAAGGGGCCAAGGACAACGGTGGCACACAGACATCTGCAGCACGTCAGGAAGACATGACAATGTGGACGGGCAGTTTCCCACCTGCTCGCTTCTGAGACGTGTGAAAATCAAACACACCCTCTGCATCGATCTGAGCAGCTCTGATTGAGCTTTTAATGGAATTAAAAAAAGTCCCAAATTTATTTTAATAAATGCCAGAAATCTGCTACATCTGCAAACAAGAAATAAACTTTATTCAGATCAGTGAAGACAAACTGAAGCCCCGCCTACGGCTCGTGTGATTGACAGGTCTTACGATTCAGGGAAATAAAAAGTAAAACGTTTCATCAGCACTAATTTATCATTTTATTTTGATTAACAGGTTTCGTTATTCAGTGAGTTCTTGCTGTGACAGACAGCACAGCTGAGCCGCGGGTCAGAACTGCAACACAAGAGGGCGCTCAGACTTATGACATTTCCAATTTCTATCTTTGTGATGTCATAAAGCAGGAACATTAAGTCTGTAGATTAAGGGACACAACTGTAAAACACATCTGAAACAGAAGCTTCACAAAACACACATCACATAAGCTCCACCCCCATCAGCTGCCATATTTACTTTACAAAAGTGACGTCTGAGCTGCTGTTAAGAACACAAAGTTTTATTTTATATCCATTAAAATAAAATATTTTGTATCTTCAGTGTCTAAAGAAGGTGCGTTTGATTTGTTCACCCGGACAACACCTGAGAATTTATTTTAAATTCCAAACACATCTAATGTGTTTTATGAAATAATAATTATCAATGTATCAATTATTACTGTTGACATATGAAACAGAAATAAACAAACAAAATAAATCAACTTCTGAACACAAATATTACATGTAAATTTACAATTTTTTATTATTTTTATCTCAGCAGATTTTCTTCTCAAACTGAGTTTTTGCAGAAAAAAAAAAAAAAATCAATCACTTTATCAATTATCATGGAGCATAAAATAAAATTCATTAAATTTCAGCAAAATGAGACTTAATAATTCAGTCCACATTAATCAATACAAAGTAGATTTTTTAAAATCATCTTCAAATGTGTCCATTTAGTGAAACACACTTCAGTGGAAACAGTTACAGAACATTTGAAATCATTTTAAACAGTTTCAACTGTAGAATCTGTGCAGCAATCAGACTCAATCATCAACCGTCAAAATAATAAAATCACATTAAAATCAGAAAAACGGCCCCACGCCGGCGCCTTCGACTGCAGGCGGCGCAGCCAGAACGCCGACCTGGCCACCGCAACCCTGACAGGGCGCTGCCGCCAGGACCCGCACGCACACACACACACACGTGCACGCACACTAGAGCAGGTCTGATCAAAACAAAAACCAAGACATCATTTCTAAATAAAACTATCTTTCTTTAGTAAGATTTTTTTTTTTTCCTGAATTTCTTCCCAAGTGACTGAAAACCATAAATGCCATTTGGACGCCACCCATCAGCCGCCATTTTGTGCAAATCTCTTGCTTCCTCCACACTCAATGCAAGTGTATATATATACACACACACACACACACACAGCGTCACTGGGGTGTGACAGGAAAACTCTCGGTGCGAGTGTGTAATATTGTATTTGTGTTGCATTAATTATAAAATAAAAGCACAAATAGATGCGGCTTCCTGACGGCAGAAACACCGCCTGCCAACACGCCACCATCTTAAGACGGCGGCTGAGCTTGACGTCTCTCTCTCTCCTCTGACTGAGAGCACAGAGAGAGAATCCCGTTAGCCGTCTCCATTGTTGGATGCCCAACCAGCTGACGGTGCCAAGGAGATGCTGCCAACTACTACAACCGCTCGCTCGCTCTCTGGCAGCCATCTTAAAGTGTTGGCAACCATTTTGAAGCTGTGTCTGCTTTCTTTGAGCGTCTGCCATTCGCCACGGAGCGCCAAAGCAGAACGATGCCACCGCAACCCATCCTCACATGCACGAGCTCGTGCACACAGATACTGTGATGACATCACAGACATCAGGAAGGTCTTCCAGTTAGCAAAAACATGTGACTGACCTTTGACCTCTGGCTGCTGATGATCACAAGTTAAATTGTACAGTAAGATTAAAAACAAAAAACAACCTCCATCCTGATACGAGGGTTTGATTTTTTTTTTCATAAATGCGGCGTTCACTGATGCTGCGTTCAGGTGCAGCTCACAAAAAAGGGTAAAACAATTGAGACTCGTGTGTCACCAACTTCAACCTTCAGGTTTCAATGTCACCGTGGAGACCCGTTGCCATGGAGACTCATTCACACTGATGCTGAAACATATTTCTGCTGTGATGCATTCAAGGACACAAAGTGGGAACTCCTGATTTTGTTCTGGAATCACATCTTTGTTTGTAGTTTTTCATCCATTCCATGAAGATGAGGAATCGAGGGAACGACAATTACAAACTGGCGGTGCAGGTGCAGCAGCGAGTTGTGTGGTTTGTTCGATTCCCAACTCCAAACCATAATCACTCCTGACTTCCTTCCCTCTGTCCTTATGGTCTTCTTTCCTTCCGCTGTTTGCTCTTCCTCAGTGCTTCCTTCCATTCATCCCTTCCTTCCTTTTTTGCTCCTCTCTCCTTTCCTCTCCTCTTTCCTATTCCTCCATCACCTCCTCAGTTTCTTCTTTCCTCCCATCTTCCATCACTCCTTTCCTCAGTCTTACAAGTTTCCTGTTCCCTACCTACCTTACCTCCTCATAGTGTTTCACTCTTCCTTGTTTCCTTTATTCCCTCCTTCACTCCTTAGCTGAGCTCCATCCGTATCTTCTTTCCTTCCCTTCTTATCTGCAAGCTGATCAATAATGATAAATTATTGATTAGAGCCAGACTTTGAAAACTCACCTTTAAGCAACAACAAAACTAAATAAACTAATTAAAAAGCTCTCCAATCACAGCTCACACCAATGTGCCACTGTCCAATCAACACGCAGTGCTAAATGAACCTCCAATCAGGTGTCAAAGTGTTTAGAGGAAAAGAAGGATTTAGGAAAAGGAACAGGACATGGACCAAGGAAAGCAGGTGAGACAAAGACAGCAGAGCTGAGGAAAAAAATAAACTATCTTCCTCTTTTATTCTCTCCATCAGCTGAAAAACAGATGTTTGATTTTGTTCAATCTGATCCACTTTGTTTTTTTTTTTAGCTCTTCAGGCTGAACAGTTTCAAAATAAAATAATAGGTGCAGAAATTCATCTTCAGAACTCAGATTTTAGACCTGCAGCATCTGTGAATTTATAATCTGGAAAATACAGTCTGAATACGTACGTACACACACACATACATACATACATACATATATATATATATATATATATATATATATATATATATATACACACACACACACACAACCAGTCCAAATTTATGACACAAAAACAACATCGATATACACACACTACCAGTCCAAATATTGAACAAAAAAATACAGTACACACACACACACACACACACACACACATTAGGAAGTCATAAACCGGAGTTTAACCTGAAACCAAATCTGAGCCGTCAATCAGCTGCTTGAGCGTTTTTGAGAGAAGCCAAAAAAAAAAAAGCCCTGACAGATTGTGTGGTTATCACGACCATTAATCACAGTCTGTGTGTGTGTGTGTGTGTGTGTCCCTCAGCTGTACGGATTACCCACAATGCAAGAGAAAGACAGAGCAGTCTCAGAGTATTTCTCTCTCAAACAGTGGGGCGGCTTCACGCCGACCTCCGTGTCCGGCTCAGGGTTGCTACGGCGACTGTTTCCTGGGGCCCCGACAGGAACAAGAGGGTAGTTAAAATAAAACATCTGAGGAGGACTAACTCATATTTTTACAGATACATCAAATCTTTCCTCATTTTTACATCATTTTTTAAAATGTATTTGCAAAAGGTAGAAAGGTTTAGATGAGCTACTTTAACACAGTTTCATGTCTTTAATTGATTATCTTTCATGTTTATTTTCTATGTCATTTGCAGTTTGATCCAATCTTTCTGGCCTCGATCTCAAAATAAACAATATCAGTTCAAATCTTTAAACTAAATTTAAAGATATGTTTTTGATCTGGTTCCTAAGCTGAGGCGGTTTTGGTCTGATCTGGAGAAGATTATCTTCGTCAGGACAGTGAGGAGGTTGTGGGGTCAAAACCCTTTTTTGTTCCAGAAAATGTCCATGTTACGCCAGAAAATTATGTATAAAAACAAATAACAACAAGCTTCTGATACAAAAAGAGATTTATTTCAAACTTGATTTTGTAAAGTAAAGTGTTAACAACATGACACACAATGTAACTCTGACACTATCAAATGAAATTTTATTTTAAAATTTAAAATAACAAAATAAGCTGCACGGTGACAGTCGTCAGGCAGAAAACAGGCAGACGCACGTGAACATAAGCTGATTGGTGGCGTCAAATCCAAAGACATCAGTTAGACATTAATAATCATAATGTTGAGGATTTTTTTATATTAATTTGAAAAAGATCTGCACACAGGCTCCGCCCACTCCTCCTGTACTGTCATGGTGACTTGAATTAATTTGAGTTAAATTAATCAAATTGCACTTTGAGGAAATGTTTATCGAAAGAATTAATATTCTAATGCATAAATAATAAGACAAATAACCAGATGCATGCTGGGTAATACTGCAGACTTCAATCAACTGATTATTGACGACATTGAAATCACGTTTCAGTGATTTTAAATATTTGTGATAAAAAAAAAAACAATGGGACAGATGACATGATTTACACCTTCATGCAATTAAAAAAAAAATGGAATCTATCAAAAACTTTCATCGCCATCAAGTGACCATGTGACTGACACACACACACACACACACACACACACACACACACACACACACACACACACACACACACACACACACACACACACACACACACACACACACACACACACACACAGACCAACCCGCACAGAACACACCCGCATGCTCTTTGTGAGACTTTGAGTTCTGATGGTTCCGGACACATTTTTCCTGTTAAAAATCTTCTTCCTCTCATCCTGCACTCTTCTTCATTTGTTTTCTTTTTTGTTCTTGCTGCAATCTTGAATGTAAACCAGGACATTCTTTGATATTTGTATGAAGTCATACCACACACCCAAACTAAATAATTAAGTAAGGTGGGTCAGAGGTCACCTCGGATCAGTCTTCCTGGGTACGTCGGGTCTCTGTATTTTGTTTAATTTGGACTTTTGTTTTTTTATAAGCTTTAAATGTTTACTGTTGCCCTCCTCGGCTCACTGCACTTTATTTACTGTGTGTTGTGTTTATTAGGAAACCGATGAATAAACTTGAAGGGCTGCAATCAGAATTTTTCCCATCATGACACTGAGCATGTGGACGACACATTACACACCTTTGTGACATACAGTTGTATGTATAAGTTTGGGCCCCCGATGATTTCCATGATTTTCTTTTATGAATCATTGCTTGTTTGGATCAGAAATTTCAGTTAAATATATCATATAGCAGACAAACACAGTGATATTTGAGAAGTGAAATGAAGTTTCTAGTATTTACAGAAAGTGTGCAATAATTCTTTAAACAAAATTAGGCAGGTGCACAAATTTGGGCACCCCAACAGAAAAAATACATCAATATTTAGTAGATCCTGCTTTTGCAGAAATAACAGCCTCTAAACTTGTTCGTCTGCATGAATTCCTTAATAGATTTTGAGCAGTGTTTAGGGTCGTTGTCTTGTTGAAAGATCCAGCCCCAGCACAACTTCAACTTTATCACTGATTCATGAACATTGTTCTCAAGAATCTGCTGATATTGACTGGAATCCATGTGACCCTCAACTTTAACAAGATTCCCAGTACCTGCACTGGCCCCACAGCCCCACAGCATGATGGAACCACTCCAAATTTTACTGTGGGTAGTAAGTGTTTTTCTTGGAATGCTGTGTTCTTTTTCAGCCATGCATACCACCCCTTGTTATGTCCAAATAACTCAATTTTAGTCTCATCAGTCCACAGCACCTTATTCCAAAATGAAGCTAGCATGTCCAAATGTGCTTTAGCATACCTCAAGCGACTCTGTTTGTGGTGTACAGAAAAGGCTTCCTCTGCATTACTGCATCATACAGCATCTCTTTGTGCAAGGTGCGCTGTATAGTTGAATGGTGCACAGAGACACTATCTGCAGCAAGATCATATTGTAGGTCTTTGGAGCAGGTCTGTGGGTTGACTATGACTGTTCTCACCGTCCTTCACTTCAGCTTATTTGAGATTTTTCTTGGCCTGCCACTAGTACTGTGTCTGTGGTCTTCCATTTCCTCACTATGTTCCTCACAGTGGCAACTGACAGCTGAAATCTCTGAGATAGCTTTCTGTATCCTTCCCCTAAACCATGATATTGAACAGTCTTTGTTTTCAGGTCATTTGAAAGTTGTTTAGAGGCTCCCATGTTGCCACTCATTAGAAGAGATGCAAAGGGGGGAAACATTTGCAAACGGCCACCTTAAATACCATTTCTCATGATTGGCTTCACCTGTGTAAGGATGTCAAGGGTCAGTGAGCTTACCAAAAGAATTTTGTGCTCCAATAATTAGTGCTAAATGTATTCAAATCAATAAAATGACAAAAGTGCCCGAATTTATACACCTGCCTAATTTTGTTTAAAGAATTATTGCACACTTTCTGTAAATACTAGAAACTTCATTTCACTTCTCAAATATCAGTGTGTTTGTCTGCTATATGATATATTTAACTGAAATTTCTGATCCAGACAACCAATGATTTATAAAGGAAAATCATGAAAATTATCAGGGGGGCACAAACTTTTACATACAACTGTATGATGTCATAAGGCAAGAGATCAAAGGGCAAAGCACTCTGACAGTGCTGAAGGCTCAAGTGGGACAGAAAAATCACACAACCATAAAAACACAAACTATAAATATGTAAAAATAATGAATATCATCCAAAACCAGAAGACAGCTGTGTCATCACAAAAAAGGTCACAATAAGCAATTTGAAGTATTTTAGTAAACAAATGGCAGGTTGCTCATAATCAACAGGTCAAAGGTCAAAATACCTACAGGATTTATTCCTGATAATATTTCTTCTCACATACTGAATATTTAAATGAGTTAAAATACACTCAGAAAACTGCGAGTATGATTCGGGGGGGGGGCACGTGCCCAACCCTCCTCCTTCATCATGTCAACCTTTGGGTCATTGTGCCTTTATTACATCATTATGGTTGTCGAGGAGCATCGACAGCACAACAGACTGCTGGGAAAAAAAAAAACACAAAAAAAGAAAAAAACTCTCTTTCTTATGGAGATGAGTGAAAAAGTCGGATGGGGTTCCCTCAAAACATTTCCTCATCTCACAAAACCTGCAGAAGCCCCACACCGGCCCACAATGCATCACTACACACCGCGGGGTCCAGACAGAGAAAGCCAGAGGTCAAGCAGTCTGCAGGCGGGAGGAGAGGGAGGTGGGAGAGGAGGGGGAGGCGACCTGGGACTTCTCACCGCCTGAAAAGAAACTCCCACAGAGCGCCCAGTGTTTGGACGCTCGCTTTTGTCCTCCACACTTGTTTGTCTTTTCTCCTTCTAATGGATGTAATCTGCTCCACACTTTGATCTGGAGCAGGAGGAGGAGCAGGAGAAGGAGGAGGAGGAGGGGGAGGAGCAGGAGGAATGATGTGATGAAGAAAGACTCGTGGAAGAGGAGAATGAGTGGAAAGAGAGAAGGTATCAGGAGGAGAACACGCAGAAAAGAGGAGCAAAAGGAGAAACACAAAGATGTGAAGGAATGAGGGGAGGAAGACATACAGGAGAAATAGAGGAAGAAGGTTTGTGGGCAAAGTAGGAAAGACGGGGAGAATAAAAGGAGGCATGAGGAACAGGAGGATAAAGGAGATGAAGAGAGTGAAAAAGGAAGCAGAAGGGGAGCTTTTACAGTGGAGTTAACAAACACGCGTGGAAGGTTGTTAGCTTGTGACTCCCCGAGCGAGTCAAAGCCCACAGGTGGGCGGAGGCGGGGCCTAAACATAAGGCAGCCCACTGTAAGGTCAAAGGTGACGATGCAGTTTGTGATGACCTCACCTGAACCTGCTCATGTTCACAGACCCACCTTCGGATTTCACCAAATGACAAAAACCCAAAAACAAACACACACACAAAAAAAAAAAAACATAAAAAACACCACAACTCAACTTGAAGCAGCAGCAGATCTGCTTAAAAAAAAAAGATCATCACACAATGTACCAACGTATTTCCAATACAAATATATTGTGCCAGTTGTTTAACCCAAGCAGCAGAAGTCCCAGAACGCACGGCGTCAGCAGAGGTCAGCTGATATATTTCCTGCTTTTATTTTTCGTCTGGAAACAGGAAGTGAGCAGTAAATGACCTTTTGATTCCAGACTGGTTCTGCAGGATTTTATTGTCTCTGCTGTTTCTCCCTGATGGACCAGAAAAACCTCCAATTAAGACAAATCTGTCCTCCCTGATGCCGTCTTTCCCCTCCCATCATGCCTCGCTGTTTCTGCTAACTCTCCAGCAGCCTTGAGCTGCCGCAGGAACCACACAAAGACAGAACCAAACACAGGCCGCGTGAAAACAGCCACGTCTCGCAGGCATTCGTTTGGTATTTTCTTACTCTGAAAGGCAGCAAAAATGCAAAAAATAAAATTTAACACACACACACACACACACGGCGTTCCTGCCTCCCTTTTGCTCCTGCCTCCTCCAAACAAGTCAAGCAATCACACTAAGGCGCCAAAGTCTGGAACCACATCAAACACAGATGCTAATCCTTCCTGGATCCACAGCGCGGCCTCCTTACTATTAATAGAGCTGGAACATTACGCTGTTAATTTATTTATTGTGTCAACGCATTACAAGATGATGACGCCCCGACGCCGAGGTCCCGCTCGCTAAATTGAAAAACAATGCTTGTTTTGCTGATAACCTATTTATGAAGCACGATGTATATGGCTTCTTCACCCGTGCAGCCTGGCCCCGTGCAGCCTGGCCCCGCCCCTCCAAGCCTCTGCCAAGACATGTGGTGCCGCGTTGTGATTTTCAGGATGGTCGGTGATGCTTCAGGTGAGACAGGATCCACTTCAGATTGTCCTCAGACGCAGCCAGAAGAAGATGCAGTTAGCATGAAGACTTCGGAAAACTCAAGAGTCTGCAAGCAAACTGGCTTCTGCAGTGGAAGGAACCAAAGTTCTAATCCTCCTCCTCCAAAGTTCTAATCCTAAAGGGTTCTTTAGGTGAACAAAAGAAGACAATGATCCTGTCCCTCTGGACCATTGCGAGGGTCCCCAACAGTGACTGTACATGGAGGACCACGCTCTGCACGGAGGACCATGCTCTGCACAGAGGACCACGCTCTGCACGGAGGACCACGCTCTACACAGAGGACCATGCTCTACACAGGGGACCACTCTCTGCACAGAGGACCGCGCTCTGCACAGAGGACCGCGCTCTGCACAGAGAACCACACCCTACACAGAGGACCACGCCCTGCACGGAGGACCACACGCGACACGGAGGACCACGCTCTACACAGAGGACCACGCTCTGCACAGAGGACAACGCTCTACACAGAGGACCACGCTCTACACAGAGGACCACGCTCTACACAGAGGACAAAGCTGTACACAGAGGACCACGCTCTGCACAGAGGACCACGCTCTACACAGAGGACCACGCTCTGCACAGAGGACCACGCTCTGCACAGAGGACCATGTTATGCATGGAGGACCACAGTTGACATGGAGGACCACCCTCTACTATGACCTTTTGATGCTAGACATTAATTAGTTGACAGTGATCCTTGTCCTTTAATTATCCATGATGACAAAGGTGGGTTGAATAGTGTCCCATCTGTTCACATTCTAACTTAACATCAAAGAAGCCAAAAACCTACAACTTTGGGACATTGACTGATCTCAGGTCTACTATCTCTGGGTATACAAATGGGGTCAAAAGGTCAAGGTCAAAAGGCATGTGAAGGCTTTAGAGGCCGTGCAAATCTGGATGATTTAGCTGCTGGAAGTTTAAGGAGTTTGTTGAACCCGGAGTCTCTTTCACATCCTCAACTTGTCTAGATATTATCAGAGTCTGTGTAAAATGCAAATATCCAAATCAGGCAGGCCAGACATTAAACAGGTCCCTCGTATGACGTCAGTGTGACATCCAGGTGGACGCTGTGTGGACAGTGCAGGTGACTGTTGGGCGTGTTGGTGACAAAAACTACAAACATCCTAGAGTGAATAAAAATGGTAAATGGACTGCATTTATATACCGCTTTTCCATCTGCATCAGACGCTCAAAGTGCTTTACAATAATGCCTCACATTCACCCTGATGTCAGGCTGTTGCCATACAAGGTACTCGCTACACACCGGGAGCAACTAGGGGATTAAGGACCTTGTCCAAGAGCCCTTAGTGATTTTCTGATCAGGCTGGGATTTGAACCAAGGATCCTCTGGTCTCAAGCCCAATGCTTAACCACTAGACCATAGGTGTCAAACTGATTCCACAAAGGGCCAAGAGGGTGCAGGTGTTCTTTGTAAGCACCAACTCCAGCAGGTGATTCCACTGATGAACATCACTTTGAGCAGATGGGAAGAGTTCATCAGTGAAATCACCTGCTGGAGTTGGTGCTTACAAAGAAAACCTGCACCCTCTTGGCCCTTTGTGGAATCAGTTTGACACCTATGCACTAGACCATCACCTACCCTAAGGAGACATTTTATTCACTCTGGGACCGAGACACCAACAAAAATGTTAAAATGCAGCAACGCTGAGATCAGAGAAATTTAAGGAGCAGTGAGCATCCAGTGTGATCTACCCAAGCCCCGCCCCCTCGCCAAACCAAACAGTATTTCCAGTGAGTGAGGACATGGACGATCGGCTGGATGCGTGGACGGAAAACAACATGCAATGTCCAGACCCCATCCTCAGACCAGGTCAAGAAAATGTGGGCGGTTGTAATCTTACAATCACAGCTGGGCGGAGTCACACACACACTCAAAGTACGAAAAAAAAAAAAAGACGTATTCATAATGAGACATTTGACTTCAGCTCCACATTAGAACCAAAATGACACGGTGTGGACCCAGGCCACCTCACAGTTTCCTGTCGCGTGTGTGTGTGTACATGTGCAGCTGAGGACAAAGCACATTTACCTGTTGTGACATGTTTAGATCAACCCCCTGTTTTAATGTGGCTCACCCAACATGTGCTTCTGCTTTAGTTGGAGGATTTTGATTCTTAATGGTGCTTTACAGAGCTCTCATTACTGAGGCATGCTGGGAACGGGGGGGGGGGGGGGGGAGGAGGAGGAAGAGAAAGTTGAAAATGCCCTGAAGTCTTTGCCGGCCTCCAGAGCTTTGTGCTGCGGAGTGAATGTGCTCAGACATGGAGCTGCAGGGAGGAGAGGGGTCAGAGGTCAGAGCGGGTGGGTGGGAGCGGCAGAGCGGATACGCTTGATATCAAAGGAAATAATGATTCCTGCGTTTGTGTGTACGAGGATTCCACCAACTGACATCAACCAACATGAAGGCAGCCAGAACACAAGTCAGAGGAAAGGACACGAAGGTAGGAAGTGTGGGAGGAAAAGGAGGTCGCACGCCACGACTCCCTTTACATTCTGACCAAGAAAAAAAAAGATGTACGGAGAAGAGTTTGACATCCACCATTAAACATGTCAGAGGAAGAAGATCCTAAACAGTTAAAAGAAAGACGATAATTAACAGAGGAGGAAGTGAAGGAGGAAGACTGAGGATCCAACAGGAGGAGGAGGATGAAGGAGAGTAAGAACAGTGGAAGGTCAACTCTCCAGCTTCATTTTTCATCAAATTAAAAACTAAAACAGCAGCAGAAGGAGGAAGAAGAAGAAGAAGAAGAAGAAGAGATCCTGATACAGAGACGAAAGAAGAAGTAAATCGATGTTAATGGCTCTGCAGCGTCCAACCTTCAGCTGGAATTAGAGGCAGCAAAGAAAAGTGGAGATGACCCCCAATAAGGCCTTCCCACAATGCACTGGGCCTCAACCCCCACCACTACCCACAATGCACCACGTCGCTGTGCGTGTTTGTACTAACGGGTCAGCTGACCAGAGAAAAAACAAAACAGGAATAAAATTAAAGAAAGGAGGAAAAGAAAAGCAGAAATGTGAGAGGAAAGGAAAAGGAGGGAGGAAACAAAACAGCAAAGGAGAGAAGGAAATTATAAAAAGATGAGGAACGTAACGGGAAAGAGGAAAAAACTGGAGATACAAAGAAAGAAAAGAATATACAGGAGAAATTAAAGAGGTAAGGAGGGAGGAAAAGAAAGTCAAGATTAATGCAAAGAAAGGGAAGGAAACAAGTGTAGGGGAGCTAAAGGGCATGTAAGGAGGAAAGAGAAAAGTAGAGAAGGAATTGAGTAGTCAGGAAAGACAAGAGAATGAGGGGCTGAGCCAAGAAAAGAGAGGGAAATTGGAATAAATAAAATGAAAAGAAATTAAAAGAGGAAGAAACACGAGAGGAGGAAATAATAGGACAGAAAGGAGGAAACAATGGAGGGAAAAAGGATGAGGGGAAAAATACAGGAGAGGAGGAAATAATCTGAAATGAAATCAGAAGAGACATGAAAAGAAGAAAAGAAATTATAAAGAAAGTGAAGGAAGAAAAGGAAGTGAGATCACAAAGGAGAGTTCAAATCGATACAAACGATATAAAGAGCCAAATCACAACATAAGACGCCTCAGGAGGGTGAGATCAAACCCGGACAAGGGGCGGAGCTACAACAGAGGAAGGACCTTCAGAGGATGTAGAATGTTGAAGACCCCCTCCACACACACACACTCTTTCTGCCTGAATCAGAGATTTTTTTTGTTTTCACACTGATGTTTATTTTACAGATTGACTTTTATTATCTGTAATGGGCCTTTCACATTGCACGTCAACACGTGATGTCAGACTTGTCAGAAGCAGCAAGGGGGGAGGAGATTGCTACATCACACTCTGGCTGTTTCCACAAACTGAAATAAAAAGCTGAGCGATCACCATGTTGGATTTGCATATGTCGAACCACAAAAAAGCTTTAAAAAACAGCAGAACAAGTCTCCCATCACCCTGCTGGGAGAAGCTTTTTTCCAGCTACTTTTTGGAGTGACGCCGAGCCGAGGGAGGACTGACGACTTGGTGGAGTATAATCGAACTGCTACAGTGGGCCGACCTGCATGGAGCAGGTGGGGTTCAGGCCTCATCCCCAGGCAGAGTGAGGCAAACAGCTGGGGTGATGGAGCAGACCCACTCAGTCTGAAATTGCTCACTTTTGGATATATACAAACACCCAGTTTAAGTAATGGAGCTTACTTCTGCAAATTTGTCTGAGGTGAGAATAATTAAAAAATAAATTGTGACATGCACTTCTGAAGGTTTAATGTTTGGCTAATGTTAGCTTAGCCTTTTAGCTGCAGAATCAGTCACCTGAGTTAACATTTTAACTTGTAAATAGTTCTTTTTTTAACCAGATAAAGCTACAGCATTTTGTTAACACCCCCTTTTCTACTTTTTTTTTTTTTTTTTACTAATAGCCCAGTTTCATAGCCTTAAGAGTGTGCATATCATGAATGCTTGGTCTTGTTGGATTTGTGAGAATCTACTGAATCTACTGGTACCTTGTTTCCCATGTAACAATAAGAAATATACTCAAAACCTGGATTAATCTTCTTAGTCACATAGCACTACTATTATTCTGAACACTACTGTAGGTGGTGCTTCAAGTCACAACTTTTGGTATTTTGGGCTACATTTGGGACCCTCCCAGGGCCTGCGCCCTGAATAAGCCTTGCTTATTTATGCATATTTGGATACACTAGGACAAATTCTTTCCAAATTTGCATAAATGGTGGTGGTTTAGTTAGGGTGCTTTTGCATAGATGGCGCTCTTTATGTTAAGAACACGATATGTCGTGATTTTCATTTGGCCATATCTCGGTGCGCCCCCTATGGATTTCAGTGAAACTTGTTTTATTATGTTCCTCTGTATTTCTGCTATTCAGGATAAAGATATCAGGAAGGTTTTTTGCCTCAATGAAGCCACCACCATGTATGCAAATTTGGAAAGAACTTGTCCCAATGTATCCAAATATGCATAAATGAGCAAGGCTTATTCAGAGCGCAGGCCCTGGGAGGGTCCCAAATGTAGCCCAAAATGCCAGAAGTTGTGACTTCCGCCACCTATAGGCAGCTTGAAAAATATAGCCTTGAAAAATATAACGCTAAATGGGAGAACTCCATCCATACATTCATAAGATCAATGAGGCTTACTGAGGGTGCACAAAGATATTCAAAGGTCAAAATCCACATTTTGACTATGTCACTGTTTTGGCCCCTTTAACCCCTACCCTAAAAGGGCCGTAACTTTCTTCCCGAGGGGATTTTTGGATAAAAATGTAATTTTTGTCCGTCTGGACAATACACCTTCCCCTAAAAAAAACTTCACTGGCCTACTAAAACATGATATATTACCACCCATTTGAAAGTTACAGATTTCAGCTCAAACAAGAAATAATCTCATCTGAAATAACAGGTAAGTCATGGTTTTAATTTACAGATGAAGAAAAGTTTCTAAAGAATCTTTTTTTTTTTTTTGCCAAAGTTGATGTATGTAAGGAGTTATAAAGACAAAACAACTTTTATGAAGTTGCATTTTAAAGTTTTAAAGATTCTTTTTACATCACTGCTGACAGCAAATTGAGAGTGAGCGCCTCCTACAGTCTGATGATGGAGATGCATGTTTAAAATCAGAAAATGAAAATGATCAGAGGACAATCTGTGCTTTAGATTATCCATCGAGGCTTCTTTTTTTGCTAAGATATACAAAAACAGTGTTTTCCAGACCAAGTTTTACAAGTGTTCTAAACTTTTTTTTTTTTTTACAGTAATCAGAAATTAGTTTTGAGATAACAAAAAACCTTTGCAAGGATTTTCTTCAGAAAGCTGCTCTGTAAATGAGCAGTCCTGTGACACGTTTCTGTTTTGTACAGATCAGTGGTTTCTGCCACTAGTCTTCCGTATTTTGGCTCGATGCCTCCTTCCTATTGGATAGCACAAAGCTACGTCACAGTTCAGAGCGGTGAAAGTTGGACTGGCTTGAACTTTGACCGCGGCAGCCTGTCGACAAGCAGCAATGTGCGCTCCTGTCATTAGCATTGCTTTAGCTCGGCTTTTGACACGACACTTCTGACGCACCTAAAAAGCGATGTGTCTCATTGAGAATAAACCTTTTAAGATTTGCGTCTCTGCTGTGTCCAAAGCATGCAATGTGAAAGGCCCTTAATGCTGTCAATTTTTAAAACATTATTTTAAAACACTGGATTAATTCACATTTTAAATTTGAGCTACAGTTACAATTTAACTGTCTTTGCGCCTCATAATCACCCTGCGTGTTATTTCACTGGCGTGTGTGCAACTGTGGACAAGATAACTCAAAACCAGCTGGACAGATTTCCTTCAAACCTGCTGAGAATGTCACTTGGACATGTGTCTGCAGGTGGTTACATTTTGCAGAGTTCTGGTCAAAGGTTTTTTCCTTAACCTTTGACCAAAACTCTCCAAAATCTAACCACCTGTAGACACATGTCCAAGAGTTTTGGTCAAAGGTTAAGGAAGTGCAGGGGTGGTGGCCAAGTGGTTAATGCTCTCGGTTTCAGTGCAGAAGGTTCCAGGTTCAAATCCCACCCCTGCCACATTTCTCCATGTAATGTGGAGTTGCGTCAGGAAGGGCATCCGGCGTAAAACCTGTGCTAATTCAACATGCAGATCCACCTTGGATTTGCTGTGGTGACCCTGAGTGCAAAACAAGAGAGCAGCCGAAGGGACTTACTGCTTGGTCAAAGGTTAAGGAAAACGTGGTCTGAAAAAGACTGTTTTTGTATATCTTAGCAAAAAAAGAAGCCTCAATGGATAATCTAAAGCACAGATTGTCCTCTGATCCTTTTCTGATCTTAAACATACAACTCCATCATCAGACTGTAGGAGGCGCTCACTCTCAGTTTGCTGTCAGCAGTGATGTGAAAAGAATCTTTAAAACTATTAAAAGGCAACTTCATAAAAGTTGTCTTGTCTTTATAACTCCTTACATACATCGGCTTTGGCAACAGTGCTTCCTAATTTACAGCAGTTTTCTTGTTTGCTAATCTTATCCAACACTGTCGATGAAGCTTGAGATTTATCCAAACAGAGAGCTTCTAGACTTAAACTTCATAAAATGATGTTGTATTGGAACAGAAACTAAATTCATTAGAAATTAAATGCAGGACTAGATCATACAAAATAACTCCAGCAGTGATTTTATAAGCCTAGCAGTAGCCAAGCTAGTTAGATGGCTAGTTAGCATGTAGCCAACTTGAACACCACTGTTTTTTGCCGTTCTGTGTGTAAGTAATATTATACTCTGCTAATGCTTTGATGACATAATCTTAGCGTGCTACCCGCAAAATAATTTGGTAATTCATCCGCCACTGACAGAAGAGGGTGGAGCTTATGTGATCACGTCGTCCGTCTGGTGGTGATTCTGTTCTGTTTCCAAATTTGTAATTTTTTCCACATTCTTCAATATCTAGGTCAGTTTTCCTTTGAAGGTTTTCATTTACGTTCTGGCCTTATGATGTCATAAAGATCTTCTGAGTGTTGATGTAACATAATCATTGACCTTTACAGCTTTGGCGGAGGTACGCAAGCGGAGTGCTCGACTTCATGTTAATGTTTTCTAACTGGGGCTTTATGAAGTAAAGTGTGATCTTTGACCTGCCCTGTGATTGGAAGAACTGAGAGAAGAGAGCGACTAAAGCGTCTTAAGTTGACTGTCAGGTCTAATGAGAGCTGATGCTCTTGGCCGGGACACCTGTACCCTCTGAACTCCTGAGCTCAGTGCTGTCAGTGCGCTCGTTAAGACCGCCACTAACGAGCTTGTTCATTATGATGCAGCCAGGTCTTTAAAGCCTCCACATAGCAACTGTTTCCATGGCATAAAGCAGAGTTTAAAAAGAACGACCCCATGTTGACCGGCGGGCTGTAACTGCTGCATTTGGGGGATACCAAACTCAGACTGGAGTCAGGCGTGAAAGGGAAAACTGAGTCCTGTGTGCTGGGCGGGGTAATGTGGGGCGGGTGAGGAGGAGTAATGCTGTCAGGAGCCTCTCTACGGGAACAGAACATTCCGGCGTGATCCTCTTTTAACTCCTGATTCAGTGGAACAGGGAATCCAGCAAACATGATGAGATTAAACCCCCCCCCCCCCCCCCACACACACACACACACACACTGAACCTCCCCGTCTTTCTTGCTCAGTACAGGCCGCGCTGTCTGTCAGTCACGTCTCCACGACGGCGAACAGCAGCACTCGTGCAGCAGTGGAACAAACACACATGAAAACTTCATCCCGCCTCAAACACTGACGTTTTATCGCCGTTGTTTGTGCCGCTTTGCCAGTGAAATGAGTTCTGATCGGACACAGCTGGTGGTGTCACCAAAATGGGTTGTGTTCCGACTGGGCCAGTGTACTGGGGCTGCAACAATGTAATAAAGAAATGTTTACGTTGAATGAAAATAAATGCAAAACTACTCTCACTGAAAACTATTTGCTTCTTCTACGCTGTGTTTTGTGGTACCGTAAGTAGACCTGCAACAATCAGCAAACAAAAGACAAGCAGACACACTACCGTCTGCACACAATGATCAAGTCAGCACCTGCAACAGTATAACAGAACACATGGCCCAGTTTGAACGTAAAAAATAAAAGAACTATCAAAACTGTAGTGACATGCATAACTCTAGTTACGTGTGCAAAACTACAGCGATGTGCAAAACTGTTGTGACATTCAAAACTCTGATTATATTTGCAGAGTCACTTTAAGGCAAACTAACGGTTTTGAAAACTGCACATTTTATCTCATGATACACTCCAAAACAGCAGGTGGCAGCACTGAGAAACTACAGTTAAAGTGGATGGCAGCAAATTGAATGCTGTCAATTTAGCATCTTTATTGTGAGATTCAGTGACTTTTTACACTTCGCTTGTCACTAAAAATCCTTTCTAGTGACTAATGACAAATCTGTTTTTTCACAAAAATCGTTTGCTGTAACACACACACACACACCCACCCACAGTCACGGCCAGTGCCGTACGTGCCTCCTTTGTTACGACACTGTGAAGAAGGCGGTGTGCTGGTGTGAACTGGTTCAGACTGAAGCCTGTGAGCGCGAGCAGCACAAAGTGTAACACTTAAAACATGGAGTCACATCAGACCACGCCCACTGTGACCAAGAACAGCAAAAAACGATCAATCCAAATAAACAAAACGTCACGATGACTTTGACGTGTCTCCTGCAGTTTATCACACAATCAGCTTGTTATAACTAGTTTATTATC
Source organism: Thalassophryne amazonica (assembly GCF_902500255.1). Classification (NCBI taxonomy): domain Eukaryota; kingdom Metazoa; phylum Chordata; class Actinopteri; order Batrachoidiformes; family Batrachoididae; genus Thalassophryne; species Thalassophryne amazonica. The sequence goes on along the minus strand of NW_022986365.1, from coordinate 32,964 downwards.
ATCTGCACGCAGTGTTGTCATCACTGTGTGATTCAATCTACTGTCAGGTTTCAAACATGAGGAACTGTGGGTGGACTTTCAGAAGACCAGTTTGTACTTGTATCCTGATTCTTCTGGTTCAGCAGAGCAGTTCTTGGGTTCATAGAAAGAGTTCATGAAGTTCTTACAGTAATTCTGGTTGCTTTTGTTTCTTCATCCTGATCTCCTTCCTCAGGCTTGGTAAATGTTCATTTAGTTTTGTGGTAGCTGTTCCTCCTGTTGTACTTCCTGTCGTTCCTCTTGTTCCTCCTGTTGTACTTCCTGTCGTTCCTCTTGTTGTACTTCCTGTCGTTCCTCTTGTTGTACTTCCTGTCGTTCCTCTTGTTGTACTTCCTGTCGTTCCTCTTGTTCCTCCTGTTGTACTTCCTGTCGTTCCTCTTGTTGTACTTCCTGTCGTTCCTCTTGTTGTACTTCCTGTCGTTCCTCCTGTTGTACTTCCTGTCGTTCCTCCTGTTGTACTTCCTGTCGTTCCTCTTGTTGTACTTCCTGTCGTTCCTCCTGTTGTACTTCCTGTCGTTCCTCCTGTTGTACTTCCTGTCGTTCCTCCTGTTGTACTTCCTGTCGTTCCTCTTGTTGTACTTCCTGTTGTTCTTCCTGTCGTTCCTCTTGTTGTTCCTCCTGTCGTTCCTCTTGTTGTTCCTCCTGTCGTTCCTCTTGATGTTTCTCCTGTTGTTCCCCTTGTTGTCCCTTCTGTTGTTCCTCTTGTTCTTCCTGTTGTACCTCCTGTTGTTCCCCTTGTTGTCCCTTCTGTTGTTCCTCTTGTTCTTCCTGTTGTACCTCCTGTTGTTCCCCTTGTTGTCCCTTCTGTTGTTCCTCTTGTTCTTCCTGTTGTACCTCCAGTTGTTCCCCTTGTTGTCCCTTCTGTTGTTCCTCTTGTTCTTCCTGTTGTACCTTCTGTTGTTCCCCTTGTTGTACCTTCTGTTGTTCCTCTTGTTCTGAGCCGCTAACACTCAGAGTCATGCCGTTAATGACCCGCAAAAACACAGTAACACACAGCTGCTTGTCATATGCATATTTAATGGAGACAGCTGAACAAATTACATATTTATGGACGATAAGACAAAGACGGTGCTGATAGGGATGGGGGAGGGGAGGTGGGGGTGTTATTGGGGATGCAGGCAGGTACAAGGGTCCCATCTGCACTGATAACTGTATGACGGGGCCCCAGGCCCCACGGGGCGGGGAGATGCCTGTTACCACCAAAAAGTACTCAAGTCCCCTGTAGTCAAACCTGTAGTTCTGAGAAAAAAGTAGAAAGACAGACTGACGCGTCCTCAGTAAGTGAGATGTCACAGGAATGATGTCCAATGGAATTCTTCCATGTCTGTCCACATACCCAGCAGCAGCAGCTTCAATACAGTCACCATTCCAATCTATTATTAGACTCTATTGGCTTTGCTCAAAATGTAAATGAGTCCACCCACCACTTTAATCATATCTTAGATCTTGTTCTGACTTATGGTATGGAAATAGAAGACTTAACAGTATTCCCTGAAAACTCCCTTCTGTCTGATCATTTCTTAATAACATTTACATTTACTCTGATGGACTACCCAGCAGTGGGGAATAAGTTTCATTACAGTAGAAGTCTTTCAGAAAGCGCTGTAACTAGGTTTAAGGATATGATTCCTTCTTTATGTTCTCTAATGCCATATACCAACACAGTGCAGAGTAGCTACCTAAACTCTGTAAGTGAGATAGAGTATCTCGTCAATAGTTTTACATCCTCATTGAAGACAACTTTGGATGCTGTAGCTCCTCTGAAAAAGAGAGCTTTAAATCAGAAGTGCCTGACTCCGTGGTATAACTCACAAACTAGTAGCTTAAAGCAGATAACCCGGAAGTTGGAGAGGAAATGGCGTCTCACTAATTTAGAAGATCTTCACTTAGCCTGGAAAAAGAGTCTGTTGCTCTATAAAAAAGCCCTCCGTAAAGCTAGGACATCTTTCTACTCATCACTAATTGAAGAAAATAAGAACAACCCCAGGTTTCTTTTCAGCACTGTAGCCAGGCTGACAAAGAGTCAGAGCTCTATTGAGCTGAGTATTCCATTAACTTTAACTAGTAATGACTTCATGACTTTCTTTGCTAACAAAATTTTAACTATTAGAGAAAAAATTACTCATAACCATCCCAAAGACGTATCGTTATCTTTGGCTGCTTTCAGTGATGCCGGTACTTGGTTAGACTCTTTCTCTCCGATTGTTCTGTCTGAGTTATTTTCATTAGTTACTTCATCCAAACCATCAACATGTTTATTAGACCCCATTCCTACCAGGCTGCTCAAGGAAGCCCTACCATTATTTAATGCTTCGATCTTAAATATGATCAATCTATCTTTGTTAGTTGGCAATGTACCACAGGCTTTTAAGGTGGCAGTAATTAAACCATTACTTAAAAAGCCATCACTTGACCCAGCTATCTTAGCTAATTATAGGCCAATCTCCAACCTTCCTTTTCTCTCAAAAATTCTTGAAAGGGTAGTTGTAAAACAGCTAACTGATCATCTGCAGAGGAATGGTCTATTTGAAGAGTTTCAGTCAGGTTTTAGAATTCATCATAGTACAGAAACAGCATTAGTGAAGGTTACAAATGATCTTCTTATGGCCTCGGACAGTGGACTCATCTCTGTGCTTGTTCTGTTAGACCTCAGTGCTGCTTTTGATACTGTTGACCATAAAATTTTATTACAGAGATTAGAGCATGCCATAGGTATTACGCACTGCGCTGCGGTGGTTTGAATCATATTTGTCTAATATATTACAATTTGTTCATGTAAATGGGGAATCTTCTTCACAGACTAAAGTTAATTATGGAGTTCCACAAGGTTCTGTGCTAGGACCAATTTTATTCACTTTATACATGCTTCCCTTAGGCAGTATTATTAGACGGTATTGCTTAAATTTTCATTGTTATGCAGATGATACCCAGCTTTATCTATCCATGAAGCCAGAGGACACACACCAATTAGCTAAACTGCAGGATTGTCTTACAGACAAAGACATGGATGACCTCTAATTTCCTGCTTTTAAACTCAGATAAAACTGAAGTTATTGTACTTGGCCCCACAAATCTTAGAAACATGGTGTCTAACCAGATCCTTACTCTGGATGGCATTACGCATTTTTTGCATTTACGCAATATCTCTAAAATTAGAAAGGTCTTGTCTCAGAGTGATGCTGAAAAACTAATTCATGCATTTATTTCCTCTAGGCTGGACTATTGTAATTCATTATTATCAGGTTGTCCTAAAAGTTCCCTAAAAAGCCTTCAGTTAATTCAAAATGCTGCAGCTAGAGTACTGACGGGGACTAGAAGGAGAGAGCATATCTCACCCATATTGGCCTCTCTTCATTGGCTTCCTGTTAATTCTAGAATAGAATTTAAAATTCTTCTTCTTACTTATAAGGTTTTGAATAATCAGGTCCCATCTTATCTTAGGGACCTCGTAGTACCATATTACCCCAATAGAGCGCTTCGCTCTCAGACTGCAGGCTTACTTGTAGTTCCTAGGGTTTGTAAGAGTAGAATGGGAGGCAGAGCCTTCAGCTTTCGGGCTCCTCTCCTGTGGAACCAGCTCCCAATTCAGATCAGGGAGACAGACACCCTCTCTACTTTTAAGATTAGGCTTAAAACTTTCCTTTTTGCTAAAGCTTATAGTTAGGGCTGGATCAGGTGACCCTGAACCATCCCTTAGTTATGCTGCTATAGACGTAGACTGCTGGGGGGTTCCCATGATGCACTGTTTCTTTTTCTTTTTGCTCTGTATGCACCACTCTGCATTTAATCATTAGTGATCGATCTCTGCTCCCCTCCACAGCATGTCTTTTTTCTGGTTCTCTCCCTCAGCCCCAACCAGTCCCAGCAGAAGACTGCCCCTCCCTGAGCCTGGTTCTGCTGGAGGTTTCTTCCTGTTAAAAGGGAGTTTTTCCTTCCCACTGTAGCCAAGTGCTTGCTCACAGGGGGTCGTTTTGACCGTTGGGGTTTTACATAATTATTGTATGGCCTTGCCTTACAATATAAAGCGCCTTGGGGCAACTGTTTGTTGTGATTTGGCGCTATATAAAAAAAATTGATTGATTGATTGATTGAGTCCAGGAGGCCTTCTAATAAAATCCTCAAACCACCTCGACTGACTCGGCGTCAGTTCCCCACAGACCCAAAGAGACAGCGCTCCGGACCGGAGTTCTTAAGTCATTCCTGGAGGCACCAGCGTCTTCACTGGGAATCTGTGGCACATATCATAGTCCAACCACGTTCACCATCTCTGTTAAGTGCCTCATAAGGACGTTAGGTGAGGGAGCATGTGGTGGTGCCGCATGCCACCACAGCCACCACAGTATGGAACCACTCTGTGTCCTGGATGGCAACCAGGCAGACAACCGGTCTTCAAATTACCCATCTCCAAAGTCACCTTCTACCTGCGTCAGCCAGGTGCCCATGTGTCACCTTTCAGCACAGGTGATCTCTTGTTAGTTTGACCATCCATCTCTCAGACAAACTTGCTGTCAAACTCTTACACAGACAGAAGTGTCCTCGCAGACGGTCTTTCCACACATTCCCTTCTCTTAATTTAGTCAATTGTCAATCAAGACATATTCACGTCTCTTTGGTGACCGCCGGCGTCACCTCAGTAATTACTGGAGGTAAGTGAGTATTTGAGGACGTCCCCACGTTCAGTGGGTTGAACATCTCTGAAAGATTGCTGTTGTTTCCCAGTGGTGATTTATGACTTTGACTCTTGTCTCAAATCTGTTAAGTATGACGCGCTGCAGGAAGGCATCGTCGTGATCGGAGGTGTCGTCATCGGCAGCGGAGGCGGCGTCCTGTGTAGATTCAAACTGTATCTCACACGGCTACGTGGTTTGTAAAATCGACGTGGTCGGAATTCAGAGGGGATTAGATCTCAAGTCTCCTCCAAGCTTCCAACCCAATAAACCCCGGACCACTCCTCCAGCCTTGTTTTTAAACCTCGTTAAGAATTCAATTAATGAGCCAGAGCCCTGAGACTTCACCCCTGTAAATTAGCCGATAAAAGCCAACTTCATGAGCCGTCGTAAAAATGTTCGCCATCGGCCCGCACTCCCGCATGGCTCCGGCGACCAACAATCAAAGGAATCACATCACTTCCTGCCAAAGACAGCCCGATGTGTGCCTCCAGCAGCAGGCTTTATGACATCATCATCATCATCACTGTCCATCAGTACCAATTATCTACAGTTAAATAAGACAACAAACAGGAGCTCAGGAGCAGAGCTCTCAAAACCTGCAGAGGGTTTATTTGTTGTGCATTTAATTTTTTAAGCGTGTCATCGTCATGGTGATGGTTGAACCGTCATCACAGTCCAACGTCAACTGAAACTGTGAGACAGGATCAGGTGCAAATGGAGCAATAAAAGACAGAATGATATTCTGCAGGTAGAACACGTCTATCACTCCGAAAAGTTTAAATACTCAGAGGGAGGCTTTGGTTTGTGTTTTTGCTGTTGGAGTGAATAACACACACTGACACACACAAACATGGCAGACGACATAATCTGGTTTGTTGATATAACAACAAAGCCATAATAATGACCATAACATGAAGATGTCGCTCAGCAGATACATTCAGAGTGAAAACAAAGTAGAAACTGGCTGATGGTTTTAATTTTTTTTTATTAATTATTCACTCTGCTGGAGGTCATGTGACCAGCTCCAGAAGTCTGTTTATTAACTAACGGAGCAGCAGACAGATTTTGATTAAATTACTGAAATGTTTCTTGCAGTTTGTAAAGTTTTAGTGAAAGTTTTTGTCTTTTTGCATTGTGAGATTTTTCTTTGATTTTCAATCTTCTTGTTTTTAGTCCAGGACCTAACTGAGACGTGTGCACATCATTTAGGAGAAGATGACTCAACTGTTCTACATGAGTATGACCCCAATGAACAACTTGGGATCTGTGCCAAAACCTCTATCTGGGAAGAACAGCCAAAAAATGACCACGGCATTTTGAGACAGACAGATAGATTTGTTGTCATGACAAGTGCAATGAAATTTCTTCAAACACAATCACCTCAGACAAAAATACAATGAATCCATAATTACTACAAGTTGAACATAATAATGGCACACATCAGAATTAAAACAACCATACATATACATTTGATTGTTTACGTACGTTAAACTTTAAGACAGTCCGTCATCCGAAATGAGGCAATGTGATTGTGGGTGGGGGAGAGCACATCAGTGTCCTGCACAGCCGCGAGCTCTGGGGGAGTGGTAGAGCGCAGGCAGGGGTGGGGGTTGCGTCATGTGTGCAGATGAGATGGGTTCATATCAGTCAGATGAGTTTGTATCAGTTTCTGTCAGTGTGTGCATAATGTCTGGAGTTGCCTTGACAACATCAGACTGTAGGGGAGGGCAGAAGATAAGAGGGCAGCCGAATGGTTCACCAAGGCTGTAGAAATTCTTCTGGAGGAAAACAGCAGGGCGTTTTGACCTTTGGAGGCTGATAAGCCTTCCATGTTTATAGTTGAGCAGAGAAACACATTTGCAGCTCCTCTGAGCAACCAGAGTGGTACCAAGCACGCAACACGGCACTTCTCCCAGGCGTCGAGAACATAGCCTGCAGGGTAGGTTCCATCTGGGCATGCAGGGTCCCCCGGCCCTGATTTACTTGTTGAAAATGTGGTGTCAATAGCGTTCAGAGACCAGCTGATCAATTCATGGTTAATCCAAATATAGTTTGAAGAATTCACAGTCTGGTGAAGTAGGGACTTTTGAAGGTTGGAGCAGAGACAGAAAAACACAGAGGGAGAGGAGGAGATGTGACCGCCCTCCCCGGAGTCCCAAGCCCCCCGGAGTCCCAAGCTCAGTGTTTGTTCTGAGTGTTACTTCAAATTCAGCTGCATTTTCTAAACTGCAGCAGCTACAGATGTTCCAAGAAACTCAAAATGTTCAGAATGACCAGAACATGTTTGGGAGGGTCATAGAAAAGTGTCCTGTGGACAATCCTGCAGCTGTCAAAGACAAAAATGCAAATAAAATAACTGACGAGGTCATTAGAAAGAAAGAAAGAAAGAAAAAGAAAGAACACACCAAATGATTTATCAAAAGCTCTTTTAAACACTGCAACATTTAGTGTTGCTGCACATCTATTGGATGAGGGGATTCCTGATTTCTGCAATGCTGCTCACTGACTGGTGGACGGCCGTGCCGCATGTAATTGGCCTGTTAATGCCGAGGTTATTGCCGCGGTCATCCTGTCAGAGGTGGATTTTCAGTGTAGCAGCAGGAAAAAAAAATTAATCCTTTGACTGCTTTGTGAACTGGAGCATCTGCTGGGCCTCGTAAAGTACTTACAGAAACGGGGAAGGGGGGGTGACTTGTTCTGGTGCTAACAACCTTAGCGAGGATCAGGTAGCTGATCCTCCAATTCTAGGCTCATTATTGTTGGAGGGGATTTAGCGTGGCTTCTCACTGTCTTTAGAGCCAGGCCGGGTGGGCCGGGGATTTAAGATCTATTTTTTCATGTTCTTTTCCCCTCAGTTTAGCAGATAAAGTGGCCATGTGACATCAAACAGTACCAGGAACTCTCAGTGGGGAGGAAACCTTGAACCACATCACATCTGAACGCAACATTTACTCGTAAACAAAGTCGACAGAGGCCCACGTGGGCAGAATCGAACCCCCGACTTTAACTTCACCTCCCGCTGAGGAGAAAACCACCTGATGGTGGCGCCGTCCCACCTGCACTCCGGAACATCTAAACCTGCAAAACCTGGTCCTTCTGGTTTGGTTTGCTCTTGGTACAGATCAAGGATAAATGTTTCACTCCATCATCCATCATCACTCCATCATCATTGGAGGAGGAGGAAGAGGAGGAGGTGTGGTTGAGTAAATATGCAGAACACGTTCGTCTCCGGCACAGTAAAATTCATGACCATAAAGTGCAGGCCCTTGAATAAGTCAATGGAATAATCTGCTGCATCATGAGATAAGAGGCCGGAATGAAAGTGAGAGCGAGCGGAGGAGAGAGGGAGCGCCGGGCGTCTCATTAAAATTCTTACAGTGCAGTGACTCAGCCCATTTTGGTAATGGAGAGCCCCGGCCACCTAAAGATGGAAATGGCCATTTTTCAACCCCTCCCTCTCACACACATTTTATATATAAATTATCCGAAGCACTTACGAGCGGCCGGCTGACGGAGGAGAAACGCTGCAAGGTCATTCTCAAATCTTAAGGAAGGCTGTGATCGGGAGACGAGTTTTAATGGGAGTGCAGGCAGAGGACAGCGAAAGCGTGATGCACACGCACAAAAGTTTTACAACACGTTCGACTTACGCAGCAGAACAGGGACATAACTCGTCCACAAGTCCCACAAGTCCCAAAAGCCACTCCACCAGTGCAGACCTCCTCCAGGAACAGAACGTCGACCCGGGATTATAGTCTGATTTGCAGGTGTTTGTGATGTCACAAAGCAGCCACCATATAGAGAGATTTGTGATGTCATAAGGCTGAATTTTGAAACACAGAAAAAGAAATTAAAAGATTATTTAACAGACTGAGCCATAAGTCAAACACTGAAGCAGTTTTCAGTTTTTCTCGGACTCTGTTTTTCAGTTCCTGTGCACAGTCAGACAATCACATGACCTCCACCCTCCTCGCACACGGGACACGACACAAGAAAGCTTTTCATCACCATCAATCATCATCATCATCAAAGGCTGGGGGGGGGGGGGGGGGGGCGCGCAGGAGTGCACATTAAGAAGACAGGTGAGGGAAGCCACCAAGACACCCATGACAACTCTGAAAGTGTAATTGAGTTATTTTTCTATGTATGGGCCTGGGGAGTTGAAAAACCTTTCACTCGGAACAAAAACTACCTTCACTGACACAATATCAAATTATAGTGAAAACAATGTCACAGATGAACTGACTAATTAATGCAATGACATGGAGAAAACACTCTTGTTGCCACCAAACAATCAACAATGTCACTAGAAACATCTGACACCACAGAGAAGATCCCTACGGAGGTAAACCAGCATGTTTGTGTTACTACATGTAAAGAAACTTTTTAAAATGATTGTACAGCGAGCTGCTTACCTTAGCCTAACTGCCCCCCAGTCTTACAGAATGAACCCCTCAACGGTTTTTTGACTCTGGTTAGAGGAGAAGGTTTTAAAACCAGCTTTTGGTGTGGTAAGGTTATCATTATAAGATGAGTTGAGGATGTGGTTCAGGGACAGGTTAGATCAGCACTGTTAGTAATAATGACTGACAGATGAACACTGGCAGCAGACTGTTAGCCAAAGAGGCGTCTGATTAAAACTATAACTTGAGACCATGAAACAACCTGAAGCAGGGGTGGGCAACTTGTTCCAGAAAGGGTCAAGAGGGTGCAGGTTTTCTTTGCAGCCACTGACTCCACCAGGTGATTTCACTGATTGATATCACTTTGAGCAGATGGAATCAGTTAATCGGTGAAATCACCTGGTGGAGTCAGTGGCTGCAAAGAAAACCTGCACCCTCTTGGCCCTTTCTGGAACAAGTTGCCCACCCCTGACCTGAAACATCAAGCGCAATCCCACCGACGTCAGTACTGTCCTGGCTCACCTGACCTGGTATCACTCCATATTAATCAGTCCAAATTAACACGAGTGAATAGGTGACAGTGAGAAATAAAGCTCAAAAGTGAGAACATCCATTGTTTCATGATGTCTCATACATCATACTGACAAAGTGAGGAACCTTGGGGTAATTTTTGATACTTCGTTGTCCTTTGGCCTCCACATTAGAAATATTACGAGGACTGCTTTCTTCCACCTGCGAAATATAGTGAAGATTCGTCCCATCCTGTCTATGGCTGATGCTGAGACCCTGATCCATCTGTTTATCTCTTCTAGATTGGACTACTGAAATGTTCTATTTTCTGGTTTACCGCAGTCCAGCATTAAGGGTCTCCAATTGGTTCAAAATGCTGCAGCCAGACGCCTGACACGAAGTAGAAAGTTTGACCACATTACACCCATTTTGGTGTCTCTTCACTGGCTTCCTGTCCCAGTGAGATCAGATTTTAAGGTTCTACTACCAGAGGTGGGACAAAGTCACCAACGAGCCACTCTCAAGGCATGAATTAGCAAGTCCCAAGTCATAATGACTACCAACTGTTTGCTAGCTGACTTAAGACTTGACTTGGGAGTTGCAGATTGATGACTATAAAACTGTTCACCGACTGGCACCTCTAGCTGACCTAATTAAACCTTACGTACTGGCCCGGGCTCTGCATTCTCAGGGTGCAGGACTACTTTGTGTTCCTAGGGTGAATAAGAAGTCTGTGGGTCACAGAGCTTTCTCTTATCGTGCCCCTGTTCTGTGGAATGATCTCCCTGCGTCAGATTCTGTAGAGACTTTCAAGTCCAGACTTAAGACGCACTTATTTTCCCTTTCATATGGCTAGCATACTGGTATAGTATGTTACTATGCTTTTTACTCTTTTAATTCATTTTATTAGTAAATGGAGCAGGCTGCGGCCTCAACTTTACATAAATTCTGGGTCGTTTAGTGAAGTTTAGGGCTAGTGGCCGGCGATCACCTTAGTATTTCTCTGTTTCTTGACTCTTGCTTGCCTCTACTGGTGGTTGGCTCTCACTGCGGTATTGTATCACTTCCTGTTCCGGAGCACAGCGGTGTTTTTCTGTATCTGTTAGCTGTTTAATCTGCGCAGTTAGGTTGATCTAGTTATGTAGATTACGATTTGTTTCACAGTGTAATCTTTACGTGCCTTAACTAAAGCACTCCTTCTGCTGAATCACCTCTAAATTATTTACACATTATTCACTTTGCGTGTTTTTAGGAATCCGCTAGCTTAGCGTAGCTACTAGCTCTTAGCCGATTTAGCATGGCGGCTTCTCCTGTCTCTCCCACACTTTTCTGCTCTGGGTGTGAAATGTTTAGTTATTCCTCGGCCTCCTTTAGCAGTAACGGTACTTGTAATAAGTGTAGCTTATTCGTAGCTTTGGAGGCCAGGCTGGGCGAATTGGAGACTCGGCTCCGCACCGTGGAAAATTCTACAGCTAGCCAGGCCCCTGTAGTTGCTGCGGACCAAGGTAGCTTAGCCGCCGTTAGTTACCCCCTGGCAGATCCCGAGCAGCCGGGAAAGCAGGCTGACTGGGTGACTGTGAGGAGGAAGCGTAGCCCTAAACAGAAGCCCCGTGTACACCGCCAACCCGTTCACATCTCTAACCGTTTTTCGCCACTCGACGACACACCCGCTGAGGATCAAACTCTGGTTATTGGCGACTCTGTTTTGCGAAATGTGAAGTTAGCGACACCAGCAACCATAGTCAATTGTCTTCCGGGGGCCAGAGCAGGCGACATTGAAGGAAATTTGAAACTGCTGGCTAAGGCTAAGCGTAAATTTGGTAAGATTGTAAGTCACGTCGGCAGTAGTGACACCCGGTTACGCCAATCGGAGGTCACTAAAATTAACATTAAATCGGTGTGTAACTTTGCAAAAACAATGTCGGACTCTGTAGTTTTCTCTGGGCCCCTCCCCAATCAGACCGGGAGTGACATGTTTAGCCGCATGTTCTCCTTGAATTGCTGGCTGTCTGAGTGGTGTCCAAAAAATGAGGTGGGCTTCATAGATAATTGGCAAAGCTTCTGGGGAAAACCTGGTCTTGTTAGGAGAGATGGCATCCATCCCACTTTGGATGGAGCAGCTCTCATTTCTAGAAATCTGGCCAATTTTCTTAAATCCTCCAAACCGTGACTATCCAGGGTTGGGACCAGGAAGCAGAGTTGTAGTCTTACACACCTCTCTGCAGCTTCTCTCCCCCTGCCATCCCCTCATTACCCCATCCCCGTAGAGACGGTGCCTGCTCCCAGACCACCAATAACCAGCAAAAATCTATTTAAGCATAAAAATTAAAAAAGAAAAAATAATATAGCACCTTCAACTGCACCACAGACTAAAACAGTTAAATGTGGTCTATTAAACATTAGGTCTCTCTCTTCTAAGTCCCTGTTGGTAAATGATATAATAATTGATCAACATATTGATTTATTCTGCCTAACAGAAACCTGGTTACAGCAGGATGAATATGTTAGTTTAAATGAGTCAACACCCCCGAGTCACACTAACTGTCAGAATGCTTGTAGCACGGGCCGGGGCGGAGGATTAGCAGCAATCTTCCATTCCAGCTTATTAATTAATCAAAAACCCAGACAGAGCTTTAATTCATTTGAAAGCTTGACTCTTAGTCTTGTCCATCCAAATTGGAAGTCCCAAAAAACAGTTTTATTTGTTATTATCTATCGTCCACCTGGTCGTTACTGTGAGTTTCTCTGTGAATTTTCAGACCTTTTGTCTGACTTAGTGCTTAGCTCAGATAAGATAATTATAGTGGGCGATTTTAACATCCACACAGATGCTGAGAATGACAGCCTCAACGCTGCATTTAATCTATTATTAGACTCTATTGGCTTTGCTCAAAAGTAAATGATTCCACCCACCACTTTAATCATATCTTAGATCTTGTTCTGACTTATGGTATGGAAATAGAAGACTTAACAGTATTCCCTGAAAACTCCCTTCTGTCTGATCATTTCTTAATAACATTTACATTTACTCTGATGGACTACCCAGCAGTGGGGAATAAGTTTCATTACACTAGAAGTCTTTCAGAAAGCGCTGTAACTAGGTTTAAGGATATGATTCATTCTTTATGTTCTCTAATGCCATATACCAACACAGTGCAGAGTAGCTACCTAAACTCTGTAAGTGAGATAGAGTATCTCGTCAATAGTTTTACATCCTCATTGAAGACAACTTTGGATGCTGTAGCGCCTCTAAAAAAGAGAGCTTTAAATCAGAAGTGCCTGACTCCGTGGTATAACTCACAAACTCGTAGCTTAAAGCAGATAACCCGTAAGTTGGAGAGGAAATGGCGTCTCACTAATTTAGAAGATCTTCACTTAGCCTGGAAAAAGAGTCTGTTGCTCTATAAAAAAGCCCTCCGTAAAGCTAGGACATCTTTCTACTCATCACTAATTGAAGAAAATAAGAACAACCCCAGGTTTCTTTTCAGCACTGTAGCCAGGCTGACAAAGAGTCAGAGCTCTATTGAGCTGAGTATTCCATTAACTTTAACTAGTAATGACTTCATGACTTTCTTTGCTAACAAAATTTTAACTATTAGAGAAAAAATTACTCATAACCATCCCAAAGACGTATCGTTATCTTTGGCTGCTTTCAGTGATGCCGGTATTTGGTTAGACTCTTTCTCTCCGATTGTTCTGTCTGAGTTATTTTCATTAGTTACTTCATCCAAACCATCAACATGTTTATTAGACCCCATTCCTACCAGGCTGCTCAAGGAAGCCCTACCATTATTTAATGCTTCGGTCTTAAATATGATCAATCTATCTTTATTAGTTGGCTATGTACCACAGGCTTTTAAGGTGGCAGTAATTAAACCACTACTTAAAAAGCCATCACTTGACCCAGCTATCTTAGCTAATTATAGGCCAATCTCCAACCTTCTTTTCTCTCAAAAATTCTTGAAAGGGTAGTTGTAAAACAGCTAACTGATCATCTGCAGAGGAATGGTCTATTTGAAGAGTTTCAGTCAGGTTTTAGAATTCATCATAGTACAGAAACAGCATTAGTGAAGGTTACAAATGATCTTCTTATGGCCTCGGACAGTGGACTCATCTCTGTGCTTGTTCTGTTAGACCTCAGTGCTGCTTTTGATACTGTTGACCATAAAATTTTATTACAGAGATTAGAGCATGCCATAGGTATTAAAGGCACTGCGCTGCGGTGGTTTGAATCATATTTGTCTAATAGATTACAATTTGTTCATGTAAATGGGGAATCTTCTTCACAGACTAAAGTTAATTATGGAGTTCCACAAGGTTCTGTGCTAGGACCAATTTTATTCACTTTATACATGCTTCCCTTAGGCAGTATTATTAGACGGTATTGCTTAAATTTTCATTGTTACGCAGATGATACCCAGCTTTATCTATCCATGAAGCCAGAGGACACACACCAATTAGCTAAACTGCAGGATTGTCTTACAGACATAAAGACATGGATGACCTCTAATTTCCTGCTTTTAAACTCAGATAAAACTGAAGTTATTGTACTTGGCCCCACAAATCTTAGAAACATGGTGTCTAACCAGATCCTTACTCTGGATGGCATTACCCTGACCTCTAGTAATACTGTGAGAAATCTTGGAGTCATTTTTGATCAGGATATGTCATTCAAAGCGCATATTAAACAAATATGTAGGACTGCTTTTTTGCATTTACGCAATATCTCTAAAATCAGAAAGGTCTCAGAGTGATGCTGAAAAACTAATTCATGCATTTATTTCCTCTAGGCTGGACTATTGTAATTCATTATTATCAGGTTGTCCTAAAAGTTCCCTAAAAAGCCTTCAGTTAATTCAAAATGCTGCAGCTAGAGTACTGACGGGGACTAGAAGGAGAGAGCATATCTCACCCATATTGGCCTCTCTTCATTGGCTTCCTGTTAATTCTAGAATAGAATTTAAAATTCTTCTTCTTACTTATAAGGTTTTGAATAATCAGGTCCCATCTTATCTTAGGGACCTCGTAGTACCATATCACCCCAATAGAGCGCTTCGCTCTCAGACTGCAGGCTTACTTGTAGTTCCTAGGGTTTGTAAGAGTAGAATGGGAGGCAGAGCCTTCAGCTTTCAGGCTCCTCTGCTGTGGAACCAGCTCCCAATTCAGATCAGGGAGACAGACACCCTCTCTACTTTTAAGATTAGGCTTAAAACTTTCCTTTTTGCTAAAGCTTATAGTTAGGGCTGGATCAGGTGACCCTGAACCATCCCTTAGTTATGCTGCTATAGACGTAGACTGCTGGGGGGTTCCCATGATGCACTGTTTCTTTCTCTTTTTGCTCTGTATGCACCACTCTGCATTTAATCATTAGTGATCGATCTCTGCTCCCCTCCACAGCATGTCTTTTTCCTGGTTCTCTCCCTCAGCCCCAACCAGTCCCAGCAGAAGACTGCCCCTCCCTGAGCCTGGTTCTGCTGGAGGTTTCTTCCTGTTAAAAGGGAGATTTCCTTCCCACTGTGGCCGAGTGCTTGCTCACAGGGGGTCGTTTTGACCGTTGGGGTTTTACATAATTATTGTATGGCCTTGCCTTACAATATAAAGCGCCTTGGGGCAACTGTTTGTTGTGATTTGGCGCTATATAAAAAAATTGATTGAATTGAATTGATTGAATTGTTTTTCTTGTTGCTTAATGCTGATAAATTATACTGTATTTGTTGTCTTTCTGATGGCTGATTCTGTTTTTTTCTCTCTGTTTAAGGTGCAGCTCCATCCAGAGATGGGTGTGGTGTCTGTTCCAGAAACTGTCCTGTCCTGTGCACCGGTAACATTTCCTGTATATTCGTTTTGTGAATTGTTCTGTAATTTATGTCGGTATCATGGCCCAAGCAGAGGGTCACCCCTTTGAGTCTGGTCTGCTTGAGGTTTCTTCCTCAGAGGGAGTTTTTTCTTACCACTGTTGCTCTGGGGGTTAGTAAGGTTAGACCTTACCTGTGTGAAGCGCCTTGAGGCAACTCTGTTGTGATTTGGCGCTATATAAAGGAAAATAAATTGAAATTGAGGACCACTGACACTGTGAGAGGACATCAGACACCACATTTAGTCCATGTGGTGAGTTTCTCTGGACATGATAGAGCACAGATGGCTCAGCGTTCATGATCTCAGCGACTGGAGAAGGACAAGGGCACGCCCACATTTCACCTGGTCAAGGACACACCCACGTATCTATAAAATTTACTGTTGTATCTTTTTTCTGCAGGACGTACAGTACTGACCCCTGGTGGGTGTAAATTGCTATTACGTTCACGACTGCTGGTTCATCAGTTTTTGCAGATTTTTATTTCAATTCATTTGAGTCGACGTGTTTTCATTTTGGTTTATTGTCTTAAAAATTAATACCACTCTGTGGGGGAAAACTGCCCCGGCACTTTTATTTTGACATTATCGCTGCTGCTGCTGCAGTCGCTCACCTCGGCTGACCTCACATCACGCTCTCTCTTGCCCCTGTGGCCGCTGCACTCTGTGATTGTGTGCCACGTATGTAACATGACCAAGGGTTCGAGGCTTTCTCTCCCAAACGTATTGATCTGCAAACAGTGGGTGAATCCGCTCCACTTTCCATGTCTGTGAATGCATCGCGAGGCCTCGCTCTCGCTGTACGACGCACTGCATTCCGCTCTATGCTTTGCTCTGCCGAGCCTCGTTGGCGCTTTAATATCTATCTTAAGAGTTGACAATCTTTCGGGGCAATTAAAGCGATCGATACGGTCCTGAGAGAGCACAGCGAGCAGCCTCTTATCCCAGTAATAGCTCTCACTAAATAATGAATCGAGCCCAGGCCACCGGCGCACACAAACACCTCGGCCTCCGTTTCTGCTGACACCAACATGCATTTATTCTAATGCTTCATTCCGTGGACGCAGCAGCCATCATTACTTTAATCCTCCCGCTCGCTCACATGCTTTATGACAAATATCACAAAGGTCAACTCTGACCTTAGCCACACCCATAAAGGTCAAATCACTTAGAAAAGCTAATCACTCCTCAGGGCGAATGCCTTAAAAGCTTTTTAGCCATTTTTCTAAAATTACAGCCAGAGGAGTCATTTTTGTGCTTTTCACCTTTGATGCCTTTGTGACTATGACCTTTGACCCTGACCCATTAACTGAATAGCTCAAGACAAAATTACGAATTCTCACACGACGACTTCACAGGATTCAAAATCAAACACACACAGAATTCAGATCAGAACTCTTCCGTCAGGGCTGAAGGAGGTTGGATCAAAAACCTGCTGGTAATCACATAACCTGGGCGGAACTATTGATCAGCATTTGTTTTGTTTACTGACAAGAGAAATGTTGGAATTGTATTCTAGATGAATAGACGTGGTGCAGAAGAGCCGATATGGACTTGGACATTCAGATTCAGGTTGAGAGCTCTGAAAGTTTCCTCCTCTGCACGCCAACATGGAGGACCAGCAGCCACCTGCTCCAACATTCTGATGTCTTCCAGGCTGAGTCGACCCAGAAGAGAGAGTGAGCCACGTTCACCTGTCGCTCATGCAGCTTTCTCTCCATCACACAGAAACAGAGAGGGAAACGTTGGATGGACGTTCTGTCCCACACTCTCATGAGCGCCACTAGCTTAGCTTACAGTGAGGAAAATAAGTATTTGAACACCTGTGAAAATCAATGTTAATATTTGGTACAGAAACATTTGTCTGCCATAACAGAGGTCAAACGTTTCCTGTAGTTCTTGATCAGGTTTTCACACACTGCAGCAGGGATTTTGGTCCACTCCTCCATACAGATCTTCTATAGATCTTTCAGGTTTGGAGTTTCAGCTCCCTCCAAAGATTTTCTATTGAGTTCAGGTCTGGAGACTGGCCAGGCCACTCCAGGACCTTGAAATGCTTCTTATGGAGCCCCTCCTTAGTTGCCCTCGCTGTGTGTTTGGGGTCATTGTCATGCTGAAGACCCAGCCATGACCCATCTTCAATGCTCTTACTGAGGGAAGGAGGTTGTTTGCCAAAATCTCACAATACATGACCCCATCCATCCTCCCTTCAATACGGTGCAGTTGTCCTGTCCCCTTTGCAGAAGAGCACCCCCAGAGTATGATGTTTCCACCCCCATGCTTCACGGTTGGGATGGTTTTCTTGGGGTTGTTCTCATCCTCTAAACATGATAAGTGGAGTTGATTCCAAAAAGCTCTATTCTGGTCTCATTTGACCACATGACCTTCTCCCATGCCTCCTCTGGATCATCCAGATGGTCACTGGTGAACTTCAAACGGGCCTGGACATGTGCTGGCTTGAGCAGGGGGACCTTGCTGCCCTGCAGGATTTTAAACCATGACAGCATCATGTGTTACTAATGTAATCTTTGTGACTGTGGTCCCAGCTCTCTTCAGGTCATTGACCAGGTCCTCCTGTGTAGTTCTGAGCTTTCTCAGAATCATCCTTACCCCACAAAGTGAGATCTTGCATGGAATCCCAGACTGAGGGAGACTGACAGTCATCTTGTGTTTCTTCCACTTTCTAATAAATAATCATAATGGTTGTTGTCTTCTACCAAGCTGCTTGCCTGTTGTCCTGTAGTCCATCCCAGCCTTGTGCAGGTCTACAGTTTTGTCCCTGGTGTCCTTAGACAGCTCTTTGGTCTTGGCTATGGTGGACAGGTTGGAGTGTGATTGATTGTGTGAACAGGTGTCTTTTATACAGGTAACAAGTTCAAACAGGTGCAATTAATACAGGTAAAGAGTGCAGAATAAGAGGGCTTCTTAAAGAAAAATTAACAGGTCTGTGAGAAACAGAATTCTTGCTGGTTGGTAGGTGTTCAAATACTTATTTGCAGCAGTAACATACAAATAAATTATTAAAGGGGATAGAGAATCAAAATCATCTTTTTCTTGTTTTTGGTGTTAGTTCAGAGTCTCCCCGCTGTGGGGAAAACACACGAAGTGCCAGCAAGTTTCAGAACCTCTGTTTCAAGTATTTCTCCTTTTGTGAATTGCCCCTAGAAAACAGGCCAATCCGTTTTTGAGAGAAAACTTGCGTCACTTTTTCACCAATAGCCCCCCCCCCCACCACACACACACACACCCACCCCCTTTCACACACGCCCCTTCGAAATTAATTATTCATAAGGTTGTGCCCACCCATTCGTAACACTCGAAGAGAAGCAATGGCGAGCTACAGGTGTGCTTTCCCAGGCTGTTTTAGCGGACTACGATCTTCCCACGGAAAGTAATGTACGCGATCACTGGCTTTTATTCATTTTTAACCGCATCCCCAGTACATACAACCACCGACTATTTCTTTGCTCTGCGCATTTCACGGAGGACTGTTTCACAAACCTTGCACGATTTCGAGCTGGCTTCAGTCAGCATTTAATACTCAGTAGAGGGTCAGTTCCGACTCTGCGACAAAATCAACCCCATCAATCAGAACAGCCTGTGAGTATCACATTTTCTTTTGTTTTAAATTTGTGTTGCGCCATATTCCTGTTGTAAGAATTGCACGTTAGAATGACACGTTAGCTCTGGTTTGTTCCTCTAAAGGGAATGAGCTAACCCCTTAGCAGCTAGGGATGTGTATCGAGAACCGGTTCCTTTTGGGTATCGTTAAGAAATGACTCGAGCCACCGACATCAATAAGCTTTGTGCTTAACGATTATGTTATCGGTCCTTCAGAGTGGCCGTTGTTTTGGGGGGTGTTTGTCAGGAAAATGATCATTTCTGTATTGATTACAGACCCTGCAGAGGGTCCGTAAACAACTTTTCTGCAGCGCGGCTTTGCTTTGAACCTTGAACCAATCGAAGCAGTGCTTTGCAGATTGAAGCAATGCTTCGATTATTCTTTCTTTCTTTTGCTTAATTTTCTCCTGCTAAAACCCTAAAGAGCATACGACTGTGAGTATTATTTACCTTTTCTATGTTAAACCGACCTGTTATGTTCTTCTGAAACAGTTGATAGATGTATTTTATAACTTAAAAACGGGAGCGATGCTAACTTGTGAGCATGTCTATGGCATTTTCAATGTTAAAAGTTAGCATTGCAGCTGTCATCACGTTCGGGTGCATTTGTTTTCAAACTGTAATATTTCTTAAATTTATTTTTGTTTTCTAATGATTATTATATACAGTTTTAGAGAAAGAGGCAAAAAAAAAAAAAAAAACTGAATAGAAACACAACAGAAAATGTTTCAGAGAGCCTTTTAGGAAGGTTCTGAGCCATTACAGACCCAACCAATTTTTTGGGGGCTACATATCACATCACAGAACAAGGATTAATGCCTCATTCAACCTCTCTCTATCACCTTTAAAAGATCATACATTGTGATTTCCGGATTTTTTTTTTATTATGTCTCTCACAGTGGACATGCACCTAAGACGAAAACTTCAGACCCCTCCATGATTTCTAAGTGGGAGAACTTACAAAATTGTAGGGTGTTCAAATAGTTATTTTCCTCACTGTATGACAAGCTAAAACTGGACACTCTCATTTTGTGGGTCCAATGAGAGCGGCACTCTGAGCAGAGTGGTTCTGTCCTTTTGGTTGTAGTTCTCATCCCGTGTATGTGTGACCTTTGGCCGTCATGAATCTAGATCAGTTTTCTGATGAACCTTTACTCCTGCAAAGAGGAGCGAGCAGCTGCTGTGACATCTCTACTCCTGAAACAACTGATCGCTGATCAGCTCGGTACTGATGATTACTACAAACGTCAATCACAACAATTTGGTTCTGAGAGAAACTGCAGCTTCACAGCCACAAATTTAAAAAATACCTCACGAGTTAGACAGTAAAACTACAAACTTCACAAAATAGTACCTCACGGGTTAGACAGAACCTACAAATTTCACGAAATAATGACTCATGAGTTAGACACTAAAACTACAAACTTCACAAAATAGTACCTCACGGGTTAGACAGAACCTACAAATTTCACGAAATAATGACTCATGAGTTAGACACTAAAACTACAAACTTCACAAAATAGTACCTCACGGGTTAGACACTAAAACTACAAACTTCACAAAATAGTACCTCACGGGTTAGACAGAACCTACAAATTTCACGAAATAATGACTCATGAGTTAGACACTAAAACGACAAAGCTCAAGAAATAATACCTCACGAGTTAGACACTAAAACGACAAATTCCACAAAATAATACCTCACGGGTTGGACACAAACTACAAATTTCACGAAATAATGACTCATGAGTTAGACACTAAAACTACAAACTTCACAAAATAATACCTCACGAGTTAGACACTAAAACTACAAACTTCACAAAATAATACCTCACGAGTTAGACACTAAAACTACAAACTTCACAAAATAATACCTCACGAGTTAGACACTAAAACTACAAACTTCACAAAATAATACCTCACGAGTTAGACACTAAAACTACAAACTTCACAAAATAATACCTCACGAGTTAGACACTAAAACTACAAATTTCACAAAATAATACCTCACGAGTTAGACACTAAAACTACAAATTTCACAAATAATACCTCACGAGTTAGACACTAAAACTACAAATTTCACAAAATAATACCTCACGAGTTAGACACTAAAACTACAAATTTCACAAAATAATACATCACGAGTTAGACACTAAAACTACAAATTTCACAAAATAATACCTCACGTGTTAGACACTAAAACTATAAATTTCACAAAATAATACCTCACGAGTTAGACACTAAAACTACAAATTTCACGAAATAATGACTCATGAGTTAGACACTAAAACTACAAACTTCACAAAATAATACCTCACGAGTTTCTTGTTAGTGAAATGTTATTTTCCCCGATGATTTACTGCACCTAAACCTGACCTAAAAACATGAAACAAACTTCATTTTTCCCGTCAGTGAGACAAACAAAAGTCCCTCTCACACAGAAAGTGTTCAGTGGCCTTTAAAACCTCTGCTGCTCAGTAGTACTTTATCAACTTTGTTGCTGTTTTTGTTTTCACCACACCCTGGTGAGTGCCAAGAACCCTGTGGCGCTGTGTGACTTGTTTTTGGCTTGTCGTGGCGAGTGATACACATGTCTCTATACACTATTAACATGATCTGTTGACATGAACGCCTACTTTGATCCCACTGAGACTTTGCATTGAGATTTACACAATTACTACGTAAAAATAACTAACTCACACTATCATTTAGGAACTGGGGGCGGTCCCATACAGATTACAGAACAACTGTGATCCAGGACACCACCATGGGCCAGATGGTTCTGACCCGAAGGCACAATGAAGTCCCGCTAGCTTTACTTTCAGGCTGTACATGAAGCAACACAAATTTAAAATAGGTCCAGAAAAAGTTTAATGTCACTTAGAAAAAAAGGTTTACCAATCATGTGTTGGTGCTGATGAAACGCAAAAAGTGGATCTGATGCTCGTTACGAGCTTGTGCTGATAAAAATAGCAGCAGACTGATGACGAGCTCCTCACTGACCCGTGTTGAGTTTCAGTCGCATAATGCTCTGCTGCAAAGCCACACCCCCAAGTCCAGTGTGTCAACCTCAGTCAACAAAAACAACAGCCACCACCATGTATGGATGAATAACAAACAAAAAGCACAACCATCGTAGGACAGATAAAAAAAAAACAAACAAAAACAACCACCACCACCATGTATGGATGAATAACAAACAAAAACCACAACCATCGTTGGACAGATAAAAAAACAAAAAAAAAAACAACCACCACCACCATGTATGGATGAATAACAAACAAAAACCACAACCATCGTTGGACAGATAAAAAAACAAAAAAAAAACAACCACCACCACCATGTATGGATGAATAACAAACAAAAACCACAACCATCGTTGGACAGATAAAAAAAACAAAAAAAAAACAACCACCACCACCATGTATGGATGAATAACAAACAAAAACCACAACCATCGTTGGACAGATAAAAAAAAAACCAACCACCACCACCATGTATGGATGAATAACAAACAAAAACCACAACCATCGTTGGACAGATAAAAAAAAAAACCAACCACCACCACCATGTATGGATGAATAACAAACAAAAAGCACAACCATCGTTGGACAGATAAAAAAAAAAACCAACCACCACCACCATGTATGGATGAATAACAAACAAAAAGCACAACCATCGTTGGACAGATAAAAAAAAAAACAAACAAAAACAACCACCACCACCATGTATGGATGAATAACAAACAAAAACCACAACCATCGTTGGACAGATAAAAAAACAAACAAAAACAACCACCACCACCATGTATGGATGAATAACAAACAAAAAGCACAACCATCGTTGGACAGATAAAAAAACAAACAAAAACAACCACCACCACCATGTATGGATGAATAACAAACAAAAACCACAACAATCGTTGGACAGATAAAAAAACAAACAAAAACAACCACCACCACCATGTATGGATGAATAACAAACAAAAACCACAACCATCGTTGGACAGATAAAAAAACAAAAAAAAAAACAACCACCACCACCATGTATGGATGAATAACAAACAAAAACCACAACCATCGTTGGACAGAAAAAAAACAAAAAAAAAACAACCACCACCACCATGTATGGATGAATAACAAACAAAAAGCACAACCATCGTTGGACAGATAAAAAAAACAAAAAACAAAAACAACCACCACCACCATGTATGGATGAATAACAAACAAAAACCACAACCATCGTTGGACAGATAAAAAAAACAAACAAACAAAAACAACCACCACCACCATGTATGGATGAATAACAAACAAAAACCACAACCATCGTTGGACAGATAAAAAAAAACAAACAAAAACAACCACCACCACCATCGCTGGATGGATAAAAAAACAAACAAAAACAACCACCACCACCATCGCTGGATGGATAAAAAAAACCAAACAATAACAACCACCACCACCATCGCTGGATGGATAAAAAAAAACAAACAACCACCACCACCATCGCTGGATGGATAAAAAAAAAAAAAACAACCACCACCACCATCGCTGGATGGCTAAAAAAAACAAACAAAAACAACCACCACCACCATCGCTGGATGGCTAAAAAAACAAACAAAAACAACCACCATCACCATCGCTGGATGGCTAAAAAAACAAACAAAAACAACCACCACCACCATCGCTGGATGGCTAAAAAAAAAAAACAACCACCACCATGTATGGATGAATAACAAACAAAAACCACAACCATCGTTGGACAGATAAAAAAACAAAAAAAAAAACAACCACCACCACCATGTATGGATGAATAACAAACAAAAACCACAACCATCGTTGGACAGATAAAAAAACAAAAAAAAAAACCAACCACCACCACCATGTATGGATGAATAACAAACAAAAACCACAACCATCGTTGGACAGATAAAAAAACAAACAAAAACAACCACCACCACCATGTATGGATGAATAACAAACAAAAAGCACAACCATCGTTGGACAGATAAAAAAAAAACAAAACAAAAACAACCGCCACCACCATGTATGGATGAATAACAAACAAAAACCACAACCATCGTTGGACAGATAAAAAAACAAACAAAAACAACCACCACCACCATGTATGGATGAATAACAAACAAAAACCACAACCATCGTTGGACAGATAAAAAAACAAACAAAACAACCACCACCACCATGTATGGATGAATAACAAACAAAAACCACAACCATCGTTGGACAGATAAAAAAACAAACAAAAACAACCACCACCACCATGTATGGATGAATAACAAACAAAAACCACAACCATCGTTGGACAGATAAAAAAACAAACAAAAACAACCACCACCACCATGTATGGATGAATAACAAACAAAAACCACAACCATCGTTGGACAGATAAAAAAACAAACAAAAACAACCACCACCACCATGTATGGATGAATAACAAACAAAAACCACAACCATCGTTGGACAGATAAAAAAACAAAAAAAAACAACCACCACCACCATGTATGGATGAATAACAAACAAAAACCACAACCATCGTTGGACAGAAAAAAAAAAAAAAAAACAACCACCACCACCATGTATGGATGAATAACAAACAAAAAGCACAACCATCGTTGGACAGATAAAAAAAAACAAAAAACAAAAACAACCACCACCACCATGTATGGATGAATAACAAACAAAAACCACAACCATCGTTGGACAGATAAAAAACAAAAAAACAAAAACAACCACCACCACCATGTATGGATGAATAACAAACAAAAACCACAACCATCGTTGGACAGATAAAAAAAACCAAACAAAAACAACCACCACCACCATCGCTGGATGGATAAAAAAACAAACAAAAACAACCACCACCACCATCGCTGGATGGATAAAAAAAAAACAAACAAAAACAACCACCACCACCATCGCTGGATGGATAAAAAAAAACAAACAACCACCACCACCATCGCTGGATGGATAAAAAAAACCAAACAACCACCACCACCATCGCTGGATGGCTAAAAAAAACCAAACAACCACCACCACCATCGCTGGATGGCTAAAAAAACA
The DNA here is from genome assembly GCF_902500255.1 of Thalassophryne amazonica. Lineage (NCBI taxonomy): Eukaryota > Metazoa > Chordata > Actinopteri > Batrachoidiformes > Batrachoididae > Thalassophryne > Thalassophryne amazonica. The sequence continues at coordinate 7,788 of NW_022986365.1, read as the reverse complement.
AACAAAAACAACCACCATCACCATCGCTGGATGGCTAAAAAAACAAACAAAAACAACCACCACCACCATCGCTGGATGGCTAAAAAAAAAAACAACCACCACCACCATGTATGGATGAATAACAAACAAAAACCACAACCATCGTTGGACAGATAAAAAAACAAAAAAAAAAACAACCACCACCACCATGTATGGATGAATAACAAACAAAAACCACAACCATCGTTGGACAGATAAAAAACCAAAAAAAAAAAAACCAACCACCACCACCATGTATGGATGAATAACAAACAAAAAGCACAACCATCGTTGGACAGATAAAAAAACAAAACAAACAAAAACAACCACCACCACCATGTATGGATGAATAACAAACAAAAACCACAACCATCGTTGGACAGATAAAAAAAACAAACAAAAACAACCACCACCACCATGTATGGATGAATAACAAACAAAAACCACAACCATCGTTGGACAGATAAAAAAACAAACAAAAACAACCACCACCACCATGTATGGATGAATAACAAACAAAAACCACAACCATCGTTGGACAGATAAAAAAACAAACAAAAACAACCACCACCACCATGTATGGATGAATAACAAACAAAAACCACAACCATCGTTGGACAGATAAAAAAACAAAAAAAAAACAACCACCACCACCATGTATGGATGAATAACAAACAAAAACCACAAACATCGTTGGACAGATAAAAAAAACAAACAAAAACAACCACCACCACCATGTATGGATGAATAACAAACAAAAACCACAACCATCGTTGGACAGAAAAAAAAAAAAAAAAAAAACAACCACCACCACCATGTATGGATGAATAACAAACAAAAAGCACAACCATCGTTGGACAGATAAAAAAAAAACAAAAAACAAAAACAACCACCACCACCATGTATGGATGAATAACAAACAAAAACCACAACCATCGTTGGACAGATAAAAAAAAAAAAAAAAACAAAAACAACCACCACCACCATGTATGGATGAATAACAAACAAAAACCACAACCATCGTTGGACAGATAAAAAAACAAAAACAAAAACAACCACCACCACCATCGCTGGATGGATAAAAAAACAAACAAAAACAACCACCACCACCATCGCTGGATGGATAAAAAAAAAACAAACAAAAACAACCACCACCACCATCGCTGGATGGATAAAAAAAAACAAACAACCACCACCACCATCGCTGGATGGATAAAAAAAACCAAACAACCACCACCACCATCGCTGGATGGCTAAAAAAAACAAACAAAAACAACCACCACCACCATCGCTGGATGGCTAAAAAAACAAACAAAAACAACCACCATCACCATCGCTGGATGGCTAAAAAAACAAACAAAAACAACCACCACCACCATCGCTGGATGGCTAAAAAAAACAAACAAAAACAACCACCACCACCATCGCTGGATGGCTAAAAAACAAACAAAAACAACCACCACCACCATCGCTGGATGGATTAAAAAAACAAACAAAAACAACCACCACCACCATCGCTGGATGGCTAAAAAACAACCACCACCACCATCGCTGGATGGATAAAAAAACAAACAAAACAACAACCACCACCATCGCTGGATGGATAAAAAAAACAAACAAAAACAACCACCACCACCATCGCTGGATGGCTAAAAAACAAACAACCACCACACGCATCGCTGGATGGATAAAAAAAAAAACAAAAACAACCACCACCATCGCTGGATGGATAAAAAAAAAAACAAACAACCACCACCACCATCGCTGGATGGATAAAAAAACAAACAAAAACAACCACCACCACCATCGCTGGATGGATAAAAAAACAAACAAAAACAACCACCACCACCATCGCTGGATGGATAAAAAAACAAACAAAAACAACCACCACCACCATCGCTGGATGGATAAAAAAACAAACAAAAACAACCACCACCACCATCGCTGGATGGATAAAAAAACAAACAAAAACAACCAGCACCACCATCGCTGGATGGATAAACAAACAAACAAAAACAACCACCACCACCATCGCTGGATGGATAAAAAACAAACAAAAACAACCACCACCACCATCGCTGGATGGATAAAAAAAACAAAACAAAAACAACCACCATCGCTGGATGGATAAAAAAACAAACAAAAACAACCACCACCACCATCGCTGGATAGATAAAAAAAACAAACAAAAACAACCACCACCACCATCGCTGGATGGATAAAAAACAAACAAAAACAACCACCACCACCATCGCTGGATGGATAAAAAACAAACAAAAACAACCACCACCACCATCGCTGGATGGAAAAAAAAAACAAACAAAAACAACCACCACCACCATCGCTGGATGGATAAAAAACAAACAAAAACAACCACCACCACCATCGCTGGATGGATAAAAAAAAACAAAACAAAAACAACCACCACCACCATCGCTGGATGGATAAAAAAAACCAAACAAAAACAACCACCACCACCATCGCTGGATGGATAAAAAACAAACAAACAAAAACAACCACCACCACCATCGCTGGATGGACAAAAAACAAACAAAAACAACCACCACCACCATCGCTGGATGGATAAAAAAAATCAAACAAAAACAACCACCACCACCATCGCTGGATGGCTAAAAAACAAACAAAAACAACCACCACCACCATCGCTGGATGGATAAAAAAACCCAAACAAAAACAACCACCACCACCATCGCTGGATGGATAAAAAACAAAAAAAACAAAACAACCACCACCACCATCGCTGGATGGCTAAAAAAAAAACAAAAACAACCACCACCACCATCGCTGGATGGCTAAAAAAAAACAAACAACCACCACCACCATCGCTGGATGGATAAAAAAAACAAACAACCACCACCACCATCGCTGGATGGCTAAAAAAACAAACAAAAACAACCACCACCACCATCGCTGGATGGCTAAAAAAACAAACAAAAACAACCACCACCACCATCGCTGGATGGCTAAAAAAAACAAACAAAAACAACCACCACCACCATCGCTGGATGGCTAAAAAACAAACAAAAACAACCACCACCACCATCGCTGGATGGATTAAAAAAACAAACAAAAACAACCACCACCACCATCGCTGGATGGCTAAAAAACAACCACCACCACCATCGCTGGATGGATAAAAAAACAAACAAAAACAACAACCACCACCATCGCTGGATGGATAAAAAAAACAAACAAAAACAACCACCACCACCATCGCTGGATGGCTAAAAAACAAACAACCACCACACGCATCGCTGGATGGATAAAAAAACAAACAAAAACAACCACCACCATCGCTGGATGGATAAAAAAAAAACAAACAACCACCACCACCATCGCTGGATGGATAAAAAAACAAACAAAAACAACCACCACCACCATCGCTGGATGGATAAAAAAAACAAACAAAAACAACCACCACCACCATCGCTGGATGGATAAAAAAACAAACAAAAACAACCACCACCACCATCGCTGGATGGATAAAAAAACAAACAAAAACAACCACCACCACCATCGCTGGATGGATAAAAAAACAAACAAAAACAACCAGCACCACCATCGCTGGATGGATAAACAAACAAACAAAAACAACCACCACCACCATCGCTGGATGGATAAAAAACAAACAAAAACAACCACCACCACCATCGCTGGATGGATAAAAAAAACAAACAAAAACAACCACCATCGCTGGATGGATAAAAAAACAAACAAAAACAACCACCACCACCATCGCTGGATGGATAAAAAAAACAAACAAAAACAACCACCACCACCATCGCTGGATGGATAAAAAACAAACAAAAACAACCACCACCACCATCGCTGGATGGATAAAAAACAAACAAAAACAACCACCACCACCATCGCTGGATGGAAAAACAAACAAACAAAAACAACCACCACCACCATCGCTGGATGGATAAAAAACAAACAAAAACAACCACCACCACCATCGCTGGATGGATAAAAAAAAAACAAACAAAAACAACCACCACCACCATCGCTGGATGGATAAAAAAACCCAAACAAAAACAACCACCACCACCATCGCTGGATGGATAAAAAACAAACAAACAAGAACAACCACCACCACCATCGCTGGATGGACAAAAAACAAACAAAAACAACCACCACCACCATCGCTGGATGGATAAAAAAAATCAAACAAAAACAACCACCACCACCATCGCTGGATGGCTAAAAAACAAACAAACAAAAACAACCACCACCACCATCGCTGGATGGCTAAAAAACAAACAAAAACAACCACCACCACCATCGCTGGATGGATAAAAAAACCCAAACAAAAACAACCACCACCACCATCGCTGGATGGATAAAAAACAAAAAAAACAAAAACAACCACCACCACCATCGCTGGATGGCTAAAAAACAAACAAAAACAACCACCACCACCATCGCTGGATGGCTAAAAAACAAACAAAAACAACCACCACCACCATCGCTGGATGGACAAAAAACAAACAAAAACAACCAGCACCACCATTGCTGGATGGATAAAAAAAAAATTCAACTATTCAACTCGGCTTCACCTTGTTGCATAGTTTGTTCCAGCTTTCACCAAATTAAATATTTGTTCCACTGAAAGAATCTAAAAACATTACAAACATTCATTATTTGTTTTATATAACGGCTAAAATAGATCCTTGTCATTTGATATTTTATTGATTTATAAACAACAGAAAAGGAACTTACATTTTGGTGTTCCACTGCTGCTAAAGTCCAAATTGTAACATGTAGTCCAGTGATGCTGTGCACTGACTTCAGACTTCAATAAAAAAGACTGTGTAGTTCCTTAGTCCAGCCAAAAATCATGTCAGCTTTTCACCTGAATAGTTCTTCAGGCATCCAGACGGCTTACAGCGGAGTGGATTGTGTGTGTTTCAAGAATTAGCACCGTCAATTAGTTCAATCAAATCGTCATCTCGCTTGTGACGTTGTCCTGCACGTGCGCTCACACAACCATGTTGGCGCTTGTGCACACGTGTACTACAAAAACAAAGACTGTGTACATCCTCAGTGCAGCGAAAAAAAAATTATGTCAGAAAGTAGTCCAGCTTTTCATTCTAACTTCCTGCTAAAAGTTATTAACAACTTAAAGAGCTAACTATAAAAAGCTTATAGTTAGGGCTGGATCAGGTGACCCTGAACCATCACTTAGTTATGCTGCTATAGACTTAGACTGCTGGGGGATTCCCATGATGCACTGAGTGTTTCTTTCTCTTTTTGCTCTGTATGCACCACTCTGCATTTAATCATTAGTGATTGATCTCTGCTCTCTTCCACAGCATGTCTTTTTCCTGATTCTCTCCCCTCAGCCCCAACCAGTCCCAGCAGAAGACTGCTCCTCCCTGAGCCTGGTTCTGCTGGAGGTTTCTTCCTGTTAAAAGGGAGTTTTTCCTTCCCACTGTCGCCAAGTGCTTGCTCACAGGGGGTCGTTTTGACCGTTGGGGTTTTACATAATTATTGTATGGCTTTGCCTTACAATATAAAGCGCCTTGGGGCAACTGTTTGTTGTGATTTGGCGCTATATAAATAAAATTGATTTGATACGTCTCCAGACACCAGAGAGGATTTGTTTTGTGTGTGCGTGCGCCCATGCTTTGTGTGTGTGTGCATGCGTGTGTGTGCGTGTGTGTGCGCGCAGAGTGCAATGGTACCAAACATGGTACCGACCCTTATTTGGACTAAGCGGAAGAAGATGAATGAATTATATATATATATATATATATATATATATATATATATATATATATATATATATATATATATATATACGTACATACACACACATTAGGGGCTGTTCATGTTATAGTGTTATAGTGAAAAAATAAAAGTTGTGTGAGACTTTGGACCACATGTTGCTTTTATTCCACTTAGGGTTTTATAGGTGCAGACCAAATTTAAACTCAATCAGATAAGATTTAGACATCCCCCAGAGTGACACATTTTCCTCTCCCTCCGCTGGCAAGACAATGTCACCCTAACGGGAGAAGAAAAGAAGCCTCTGATGCCATTATTTTTCTTTTATAGGTACATGTGATGGCTTGTAAACGCAAAAAATGGTGGTTGGTTGGTCATCCAGAGGAGAACATTACTAGACTTACTGGATTACTACATTACTTGTTTGGGGAAAATTGTTGGTTTGTGGGGGACCCCTAAGCAATATCTGATTACAGTAAAATTTGTCACAGATCTTTTATTTTATTAGTGGAACTAGAACAACAGCACACTTTTCCACTTTGTGTCTGTCCATTTCAAATGAGCTTGGGCCCAGAGAAGGCGGCAGTGTTTCTGGATGTTGTTGATGTTTGGCTTTCACTTTGCATGATAGAGTTTTAACTTGCACTTGTAGATGTAGTGACGAACTGTGTTAACTGACAATGGTTTTCTGAAGTGTTCCTGAGCCCACGCGGTAAGATCCTTTACACAATGATGTCAGTTTTTAATGCAGTGCCGCCTGAGGGATCGAAGGTCACGGACATTCAATGTTGGTTTTCGGCCTTGCTGCTTACGTGTAGAAAATTCTCCAGACTGTCTGAATCTTCTGATATATTATGGACTGTAGATGATGGAATCCCTAAATTCCTTGCAATTGAACGTTGAGAAACATTGTTCTTAAACTGTTGGACTATTTCTTCACACAGTTGTTCACAAAGTGGTGATCTTCACCCCATCTTTGCTTGTGAACAGCTGAGACTTTTGGGGATGCTCCTTTTATACCCAATCATGACACTCACCTGTTTCCAATTAATCAATCAATCAATTCAATCAATTTTTTTTATATAGCGCCAAATCACAACAAACAGTTGCCCCAAGGCGCTTTATATTGTAAGGCAAGGCCATACAATAATTATGTAAAACCCCAACGGTCAAAACGACCCCCTGTGAGCAAGCACTTGGCTACAGTGGGAAGGAAAAACTCCCTTTTAACAGGAAGAAACCTCCAGCAGAACCAGGCTCAGGGAGGGGCAGTCTTCTGCTGGGACTGGTTGGGGCTGAGGGAGAGAACCAGGAAAAAGACATGCTGTGGAGGGGAGCAGAGATCGATCACTAATGATTAAACGCAGAGTGGTGCATACAGAGCAAAAAGAGAAAGAAACAGTGCATCATGGGAACCCCCCAGCAGTCTACGTCTATAGCAGCGTAACTAAGGGATGGTTCAGGGTCACCTGATCCAGCCCTAACTATAAGCTTTAGCAAAAAGGAAAGTTTTAAGCCTAATCTTAAAAGTAGAGAGTGTGTCTGTCTCCCTGATCTGAATTGGGAGCTGGTTCCACAGGAGAGGAGCCTGAAAGCTGAAGGCTCTGCCTCCCATTCTACTCTTACAAACCCTAGGAACTACAAGTAAGCCTGCAGTCTGAGAGCGAAGCGCTCTATTGGGGTGATATGGTACTACGAGGTCCCTAAGATAAGATGGGACCTGATTATTCAAAACCTTATAAGTAAGAAGAAGAATTTTAAATTCTATTCTAGAATTAACAGGAAGCCAATGAAGAGAGGCCAATATGGGTGAGATATGCTCTCTCCTTCTAGTCCCTGTCAGTACTCTAGCTGCAGCATTTTGAATTAACTGAAGGCTTTTCAGGGAACTTTTAGGACAACCTGATAATAATGAATTACAATAGTCCAGCCTAGAGGAAATAAATGCATGAATTAGTTTTTCAGCATCACTCTGAGACAAGACCTTTCTAATTTTAGAGATATTGCGTGAATGCAAAA
>NW_022986364.1:0-64792 GCF_902500255.1 Thalassophryne amazonica | reverse complement strand
TATATGCGTGACATGTGACTTTGGTTTATTCACCAAACTGTATTAATGTGTGACCTTTGACATTGTTTTATTCATCAGACTGTATTAATATGTGACATGTGACTTTACTTTATTCACCAAACTGTATTAATGTGTGACCTTTGACTTTGTTTTATTCACCAAACTGTATTAATATGTGACATGTGACTTTACTTTATTCACCAAACTGTATTAATGTGTGACCATTGACATTGTTTTATTCACCAAACTTTATTAATGTGTGACCTTTGACATTGGTTTATTCACCAAACATTATTAATGTGTGACCATTGACATTGTTTTATTCACCAAACTTTATTAATGTGTGACAATTGACATTGTTTTATTCATCAGACTGTATTAATGTGTGACCTTTGACTTTGTTTTATTCACCAAACTGTTTTAATGTGTGACCTTTGACATTGTTTTATTCATCAGACTGTATTAATATGTGACATGTGACTTTACTTTATTCACCAAACTGTATTAATGTGTGACCTTTGACTTTGTTTTATTCACCAGACGGTGTTAATATGTGACATGTGACTTTACTTTATTCACCAAACTGTATTAATGTGTGACCATTGACATTGTTTTATTCACCAAACTTTATTAATGTGTGACCTTTGACATTGGTTTATTCACCAAACATTATTAATGTGTGACCATTGACATTGTTTTATTCACCAAACTTTATTAATGTGTGACATATGACTTTGTTTTCTTCACCAAACTGTATAAATTTGGGACATGTGACTTTACTTCATTCGCTATAATGTATTTATGTGTGACCTTTGACTTTACTTTATTCATCACACTGTATTACTGTGTGACATGTGACTTTCCTTTATTCCCCAAACTGTATTAATGTGTGACCTTTGACATTGCTTTCTTCATCAGACTGTATTAATGTGTGACATGTGACTTTATTCACCTAACTGTATTAATGTGTGATCTTTGACTTTACTTTATTTACCAAACAGTATTAATGTGTGACATGTGACTTTTTTCACCTAACTGTATTAATGTGTGGGCTTTGACTTTGTTTTCTTTACCAAACTGTATTAATGTGGGACATGCAGGGGCGGATCTAGAGATAAATTCATGGGGTGGCAAGCAGGGACAGGCACTATTATGTGGGGTGGCAATGTAATGTTTATGTATTATGCTATTATAGGTCAGGAATCTGGATTATAGCGTCACAAGTCCAAGTTTCATATAGCCTAGATCAGTGGCCCGCAAGCTTTTTGCGCCACAGACCAATTTTCATGTAAAGTTAAAACAACATTTTTGCAGACCAATATAGAAAAAACTATAAACAATGTATGTAAAAAATGCGTGAGTGGAATAGTAATTTCAAGTGCTCCAATGGGCATCATAGATCTGTAAATTGTGTTTTCATGATCACAAAATGAACATTGCTGTAGTAGTGCAGCAGATAACCAAAACAATTGTTCAGTTTGTGATAAAAGCATCAAATGTGGCACACATATTCTAAATTAACTAACGTTTATTTTCAGATATGAAGACATCCTGGAGGTGACCTTTAATGAGCTACAGGGGTGAATAAAGTATTACACAGGGGTCAAAATATAAAAATTCTCCAATCATGTTGAAAACTATACCACACTATTTGTGTGATCATAAGGATTCCAAAAATGTATAGTTTGGGCTATCCATGACTGAATGTTATGGAGTTATGGGGTAACAACAGCAAAAATGGTGACAAAGGTCAGTTTCAGTTTGTACAAGGGTGAAAAGTTAAAGTTACTTCAGTTTTGGTAAAAAGTGATGCAAATTATTGGTTGAGTGAATAGGATTAATAAATGGAATAGTTTTGACTATGTCGAATGCTTGGTCTCCAAAGTAAAGGTCAAACAAGGTTGACGTCCATTGGATTCTATGACATGTGACATATGTTACCGCGTAACATGATAACTTAGCGTGACAGATGGTGCAAACTCTTCCTTTTTAAAATACTATTAACTAAACCAAGAATTTGCATAATTTTTTTACCAAAACTGGAGCAAGTTTAACGTTTGACCCCTGTACAAACTGAAACTGACCTTTGTCACCATATTTGCTGTTTTTACCCCATAACTCCAGAACATTCAGTCATAGATAGTCCAAACTATACCTTTTTGGAAGCTGTGTAATCAGATAAATAATGTGGTATACTTTTCAATATGATTGGAGCATTGTTAAAGTTTGACCCCTGTGTAATTCTTTATTGACCCCTGTAGCTCATTGGAGGTCAGCTCCAGGATGCCTCCATATCTGAAAATAAATATTAGTTAATTTAGAATATTTGTGCCAAATTTCATGCTTTTATCACAAACTGAATGATTGTTATGGATATTTTACGGCAATTCTACAGTAACGGAATTACAATCTGACCTATTCTGTAGTCGTTAGATGCAGTATGTCCAGATTTTGCTGCTGTTGTAATTCCGTTACCATAGAATTGCCCTTTAGCTAAGCTGCACCACTATAGTAGAAAACAACATATTTAATCAAATGACAGCAGAGAAGCTGTATGAGTCTTACCTGAGCTGAAGACTCACAGAAACACACCTCAAGGGTGTGTGTATCAGCGCTTGTCCTCTGCTCATCCTTCTGTCCTCTGTCCATCCTTCTGTCCTCTGTCCATCCCTCTGTCCTCTGTCCATCCCTCTGTCCTCTATCCATCCCTCTGTCCTCTGTCTTCTGTCCATCCCTCTGTCCTCTGTCCATCCTTCTGTCCTCTATCCATCCCTCTGTCCTCTATCCATCCCTCTGTCCTCTGTCTTCTGTCCATCCCTCTGTCCTCTGTCCATCCTTCTGTCCTCTATCCATCCCTCTGTCCTCTGTCCACCCTTCTGTCCTCTCCTCACACCCTCTTCTCTTGTTTCCAGTGTTCCTCTAAATCCACAACAAAGTGTTTTCTCCCCTCAGCAATAAAAAAGTGCTCCACTGTCGCGTTATGAAATGAAAGTGAAACCTAAAAAGCGTACATTGCCGCACGCGTGCACGGACTTTTGTTAACATAACACGACTTTAAGGTTGGACGAAACATCCCTAATATCTATGAGAGACACGAGTAAAGCTTAAGTCTAGCTACAAAGAAAGTTTTACCGGCTGATGTGACCAGTGTTGACGTCCGTCCTTGTTTTCAGTTCACCTGAAGCGACTATGGAAACAAGAGGTTCCACCCTAATAAAAATACCGCTGAAAACTTACTCCTCATTGTTTATTAATTTATACAGTACTTGGTAAAAGTAACAATTTTATAATTCTTTCTCCGCAAAGTTTTCCTGGCAGCTGTGTGTGCTGGCGTGTCATTGTGTCTTTTAGGGAAAGTTCAGCATCACAACAGGTGGGGGGGGCAGGGAGCAGCTTGTGCTGCGTTCAAGGGCGCTCAGAGAGCACAGTTTTCGCTGCTTAAAGTCATTCGCGAGATCCCTTTTTTGAAAAAAATGTCACCCACTTCTGATTGGGGTGGCAACTGGGGTGGCAAGAGCTATTTTTAGGGTGGCAGTTGCCACCCCAGTAGATCCGCCCCTGCATATAACTGTCTGAGTTGGTGAACACCTTGGCAACAGTAAACAGGATGTCCATATAACACTATGTGCGAACAAAATACTGTATGGATGTACTTCACGTATTTACGGTAGGTGCTTTACATGTGCACTGTATTGATGCACTGTACTTACTATGTAGATGTATGTATGTATGTAAATACAGTATGTTTAGTATGCATGACATTTCCTCCCTTTCACTTACATTGTAAACACGACTAAAAAATAACATCATAAAATTTATGTAATAAATGAATAAGAAAACAAATAGCACATATCAAGGTTTTAGTTACATAAAAAATGTAAGAGGAGATAGCAAGCGAAAAAGGCACAGAAGAATGACAATAATAAAACAGCAAATAATATACAAACAACATGACTGAGACAGCTTGCCAGCTCTCACACAACCTAAATAAATAATAAATTGAATATAAATTTAAGTTAAAGGCTATTAAACCGGGTTTGCGGTGGCAATCCCCGAACCCAGTGGTGGACGCCAGAAGTAAGGGATGCCGTCAAGCTGAAGAAGGAGTCCTACTTGTCTTTGTTGGCAGGTGGGACCCCGGAGACAGCTGACAGGTACCGGTAGGCCAAGCGTGCTGCAGCCTTTGCGGTCACAGAGGCAAAAACTCAGGTCTTGGAGGAGTTCAGAAAGGCCATGGAAGAGGATTATCAGTCAGCCTCGAAGAAATTCTGGCAAACCGTCCGATGCCTCAGGAGGCAGAAGCAGCTCTCCGCCTACACTGTCTATAGTGCGGGTGGGGTGCTGTTGACCCTGACTGGGGATGTTGTTGGGCAGTGGAAGGAATACTTCGAGGATCTCCTCAATCCCATAGTCACGTCTTCCGAAGAGGAAGCAGAGACGGGGGACTCAGAGGCGGACTCGTCCGTCAACCAGGCCGAAATCACCGAGGTGGTCAGAAAGCTCCTTGATGGCAAGGCTCCTGGGGTGGACGAAATCCGTCCTGAGTACCTTAAGTCTCTGGATGTTGTGGGAATGTCCTGGTTAACACGTCTCTGCAACATCGCATGGCGGTCAGGGACAGTAGCCCTGGATTGGCAGACCGGGGAGGTGGTCCCTCTGTTTAAGAAGGGGGACCGGAGAGTGTGTTCCAACTACAGGGGAATCACACTCCTCAGCCAACCCGATAAGGTCTATTCTGGGGTGCTGGAGAGGAGAATCCGACCGATAGTCGAACCTCGGATTCAGGAGGAGCAGTGTGGTTTTCGTCCTGGTCGCGGCACACTGGACCAGCTCTACACCCTCCATTGGGAGCTCGAGGGTTCATAAGAGTTTGCCTATCCAGTCCACATGTGCTTTGTATCTGGAGAAGGCGTTTGACCATGTCCCTCGAGGGACACACCTGTGGCACCCTGTGGGGGTGCTCCGGGAGTACGGGGTCCAGGGTCCTTTGCTAAGGGCTATCCGGTCCCTGTGTGACCGCAGCAGGAGCTTGGTTCGCATTGCCGGTAGTTAGACAAACCTGTTTCTAGTGCACGTTGGCCTCCACCCAGGGCTGCCCTTTGTCACCGGTTCTGTTCATTACCTTTATGGACAGAATTTCTAGGTGCAGCCAGGGTGTAGAGGGGGTCCGGTTTGGGAACCACAGAATCTCATCTCTGCTGTTTGCAGACAATGTGGTCCTGTTGGCTTCATCAAACCAGGACCTTCAGCGTGCAATGGGGCAGTTTGCAGCCGAGTGTGAAGCGTTCGGGATGAAGATCAGCACCTCCAAATCCGAGGCCATGGTTCTCGACAGGAAAAAGGTGCCTTGCCCTCTTCAGGTCGGAGGGGTGTCCTTGCCTCAGGTGGAAGAGTTTAAGTATCTCGGGGTCTTGTTCACGAGTGAGGGACGGAGGGAGCGTGAGATCGATAGATGGATCGGTGCAGCGTCTGCAGTGATGCGGTCACTGTATCGGACCGTCATGGTGAAGAGAGAGCTGAGCAGGTGGGCAAAGCTCTCGATTTACCGATCAATCTACGTTCCGACCCTCACCTATGGTCATGAGATTTGGCTCATGACCGAAAGAACAAGATTGCGAGTACAAGCGGCCGAGATGAGTTTCCTCCGCAGGGTGGCTGGGCGCTCCCTTAGAGATAGTGTGAGGAGCTCTGTCACTCGGGAGGAGCTCGGAGTCGAGCCGCTGCTCCTCTACGTGAAAAGGAGCCAGCTGAGGTCGCTTGGGCATCTTTTCTGGATGCCCCCTGGACGCCTCGCTGGAGAGGTGTTCCGGGCACATCCCATAGGGAGGAGGCCCCGGGGAAGACCCAGATCACGCTGGAGGGACGACGTCTCTCAGCTGGCTTGGGAACGCCTCGGGGTTCTCCCGGAGGAGCTGCGGGAGGTGTGTGTGGATCGGGAGGTCTGGGCGGCTTTGCTTAAGCTGCTGCCCCCTGACCCGACGAAGGATAAGCGGAAGAAAATGGATGGATGGATGGATGGATGGATGGGCTATTACCTTTACATTTTAGCTCAATAGCATATTTAATTATTTTTATATGTAAATATTAGAATTTTAGCTCAATAGTTTCCAGGTCATGTGATCAATTGACTCAAAATCCATGTGGAATCACAGTACTCCACTGGCTGCATGAGATACACCTCTTGTTTTTACATTTTAATTCTGTTCATATTTTTAATACATTTTTATATGTAAATATTAGCGTTTTAGCACAATAGCTTCCAGGTCATGTGATCAATTGACTCAAAATCCATGTGGAATCACAGTACTCCACTGGCTGCATGAGATACACCTCATGTTTTACATTTTAAATTCGTTCATATTTTTTAATTAATTTTTAGATGTAAATATTAGCATTTTAGCACAATAGCTTCCAGGTCATGTGATCAATTGACTCAAAATCAGTGTGGAATCATTGTGCTCCACTGGCTGCATGAGATACACCTCTTGTTTTTACATTTCAAACCTGTTCATATTTTTTGTTAATTTTTATATGTAAATATTAGCATTTTAGCTCAATAGCTTCCAGGTCATGTGATCAGTAGACTCAAAGTCAGTGTGAAATCTTTGTGCTCCACTGGCTGCATGAGATATGCCTCTTGTTTTTACATGTTAAATCTATTCATATTTTTAATGAATTTTTATATGTAAATGTTAGCATTTTAGCTCAATAGCATATTTTTATATTTTTTTTTATATGTAAATATTAGAATTTTAGCTCAATAGTTTCCAGGTCATATTATCAATCGACTCAAAATCCATGTGGAATCACAGTACTCCACTGGCTGCATGAGATACACCTCATGTTTTTACATTTTAAGTCTGTTCATATTATTTATTAATATTTATCTGTAAATATTAGCATTTTAGCTCAATAGCTTCCAGGTCATGTGATCAATTGACTCAAAATCCATCATGTGGAATCACAGTACTCCACTGGCTGCATGAGATACACCTCTTGGTTTTTCATTTTAAACCTGTTCATATTTTTTTTTTATTAATTTTTATATTTAAATATTAGAATTTTAATTTAACTCAATAGCTTCCAGGTCATGTGATCAATTGACTCAAAATCCATGTGGAATCACAGTACTCCACTGGCTGCATGAGATACACCTCTTGTTTTTACATTTTAAATCTGTTCATATTTTTAATTGATCTGTCAGCATGTGATGGATCGAGTGCACATAATCAGTGGCTGCAGAAGAGTTATCTACCTACCGGTGTGGCCCCGCCCGGCGCGTGACGTCATCGCGTGATGTCATCACGATTGGGTCTTTAAATGTTTACTACCGCTGTGTTGTTGCTATGGTGACGGCTGTTGATGACGTTGAGACGTTGTGTTAGCTCACAGCAGCCAGCAGCTCAACAACAGTGCCAGAAATTTCTCCTGCTCGCTCACAAAAAGTAGACAATTTAGTGATTAAATCATTTTTCTGGACTTTTTCTGAGTTTAAAGTTTGAACGGCAGCATCAGCTCACAACAGACGGAACTTAAACAACTAAACTGACAACTTTCTCCTGCTCACTCCCAAAGGTAAGAGGATTCAACAATTGTTTTTTTTTTTTCTTTTTTCACATAATAGAGACACATGTCCTTTTTAATATTTTTGCTGTTTATAATTTATTTTTTAAACTCTGAATCAGTTGTTACACCTGATGTGGTAGCCAGCACTAATCCAGGCAAAGGCTGCTTTTTTTAAGCAATAAATCAAACTGGAATTGATTGATTTATTGATTACCAGTGTGGAGGAGTGGATAAGGAACTGACGGGGTTTGAATCCTGCTCATGGTACCTGTCTTTGTCCTTGGACAGGACACTTAATTAATATGTTGTTTGAGTCCACCAGCTGTAAATGGGAACCAACCATAACTGAGAGAGAAAGTCTGGTGGATTTTCATGATTTTAATATGTACACTGGTTGGTGTGTTTGGGCTCCACTTTTATTTTGAGATGGTCCTTTACTGCACTTCTCCAAAGATTGGACACTAATGTGAAGGTTGTCTTCATCCCCAGTTGCTCCTCAATTCCCCAAAGATGTCATTAAGTGTTTTAAGAACCTTTTGTTTGTGTCTTTCAGTCACTGGATAGTCAAAAAGGTGGTCCAGAAAAGGTGAAGGTACCTTTATTGAACAATAATCTGAAGTCTTATTATTTAAGGGAGTCCTTTCAGGGCCACCCTGTAGTCGACCACATAGACACTTTGACAGATTCCACTGATCGACTGCATTGAGAGATGGACACGATGTTGAACTCTGCTAACAGCAAAAAAATACTAAGTGCTACAAAACAAACGCACATGTCTGATTTACATTTATAATAAGAAAGAAATCTCGAGCCTTATGTTCCACAGTGTCTGATGTCTGATGTTGTTTCCATAGCAACCATAAAGCTGGTTAAATTGTTCCCCTGCTGGTCAGGCAGCACCGGTGGAACGAATAATTATTCAAATGTAAATGTTTATTAATGACACCTTTTTGTCCCCACAGATCCATCATACGTCAAAATGCATCGTGTCCCTGTGATCATTGGTCTCCTTCTCTTCCTCCTCTTTCAACGTCTGACCTCAGCTGACCTGGAGGAGACAGAGCTCATGGACGTGGAGGTTGTGGTCAGCAGGACACCCTGTAGCGCCACCTGTGGGGTGGGGCTTCAAACTGAGACGCTGTGTTTCCTCAGAGGTGGAGAGAAAGTCCTGGAAGAAGCACCAGGAGGTCAAAGTGACCTTGAGGTCTGACACAAAGCTCTTCCCACTTTTCATTCTTACATGTGGTCATAATTCATGACAATAATAATTATTATTGACTTTAATGTTTCTGTTTCTCCTCATGATGAATTCTGCTGTGGAAAATATCTGGAACAAAGGTGTCAGACAAGTGTCGGATCCGTAAGGTAAATTGTCTACAGATGTGGTGGTGTGGACTCAAGACCTTCACTGTGACTGCAGGAGACAGAGTGGAGCTCAACTGTCTGCAAGAGGTCTTGGAAGACAAGGGGAGGTTCTCCTGGAGGTAAGGTCTGAGAGGAGATGAACGGAAGGATGCAGAAGTGTCTTTTCACTGCTATTTGTTTTGGAACTAGAACGGCACTCAGAGAGTTCAGTCTTTATCCCTTCTGACCTTTGTGATGTTATAAAGTGAGGACACAAAAGACAGATAAAAGGATAAAACTCTGAGGCAGATCTGGATCACTAAAAAACATGACTCAACTCTTCACGAATAAAGACCAACTTTGCACAAAAATTTTACCAAAGCCTTTGTACTCCCTTATGCCGACGACACGCGGGCGACAGCGGCGACAGGTTGCCATGTAATCCCTATGGAAGGACGCATTGTGGCGACACAAAAGTTCAAGCCACACAATGCAACACGATGGACACGAATGAAGCGGCGCGAATGAAGCAATTTTGAGTAATTGGCGCATTTGTGGCATGATATCATGTCGCGTTGCCCTCCTCCCCAAGTTGAAAAATCTGAACTTTTTCGTCTTGTCGTACCACGATGACCAATCAAGGACTGGATATGTAGTGACGTGGAGATGTCTGGAGTTTATATGTGGACATGTCCTGTCTCTGGCAACCAGCCTGTGAGCAGGACTTATGTCCCTTATTTCATAATAATGGGAGCGCGAGCAGCACCACCGCAGCAGCGGCAGCAGCCAGTTTTTTTTTCACGTGTGCGCGCGAACGAATCGTCTGTGAAGATTATTTTATTTATTAACTACACAGATGAATAATAAAACAAATGGTGACTGGTTCATAACACAATTATGACAGAGTTGGAGAGGAGAGCAAAGAACTGCAGCGACAGCCTTTTTTTTTTAAATTGTTTACATGTGTGCGCATGAACAGGACAGGAAGTCCTCAAACTGGGTCCTGGAGAGGCAGAAGTACCGCTGAAAGCTGGCCGTCATCCGAGACGCAGCTCCTGTAGCAAATAATGAAACTACCCGAATTGGGAACATCTCATGAGGATGTTGTGAACCCAGGGACGGCGCCTCTGGCGACATTTGTCAGCTTTCCACAACAAACAGAGCACAGCAACTCCTTCCGTTGATCAAGGTCCGCCGTGTTGACTTGACTGACAACCGGAGCTGGCGAGCAGAATGGAAGCTCCTCCTATTTGATGACTCATTGGGACAAATTTTCGCAGCGAAAGCAGAGAGACACACCGGGTGATGGTGGCGCGTCCATCACCAGGCAAGGCACGCGAATTTGTGGTGTCGCGTGTCGTGCGGTGTGAACGCGGCATTATGAGATATCACAAGGGCCACAACCAGTGCAGCATGATTCAGAAGCTCCATCCAGATCTGGATGAAGATCTGTCAGGGCGATGTGACATTTTGTTTCAGTGTGATGTTATGTTTTGTTTCAAGATGTGTCATTTTGTTTCAGGGTGATTTGGCGTTTTGCTAAAGGGCTCATCACTCCTGAGGACGCTCTGTTTGCTCGTCTCAAGGCTCCTATGATGGACCGGGTGATTCTAGATCCAGTCACAGAGAGTGATGCAGGTAATTACACACACATATTAAAGACATCTTTACAATGACAATTAATATATTTCTAACAGTTATACAAAAAAAAAAACAACCATTCAGTTGGTCTGATTCAGTGTTTACTACTACAACTCTGCACAAATGGACTTCATGAGACAAACTACAGTTTCAATAGTTGCTTTAAAACTCAGTAATCATTACAAATATGAAGAAGTGCCTTAGATTGAAGATAAATCAGTGTGAGTAACTAATCATACAATTCACCAAAAATGTAATTGAATGACAAATTATACAAACTGAAATATTTTTGTGGCACTCTTCAAATTGAAAACAACAGCTAAAACACACACACACACACACACACACTGAACAGCATCCCGTTTGATAAAAATCAGTCTGGTTTCTTTCAGGTACCTATCGCTGCACTGTGCTGGACTCCGCCTTCCGCAGGGTGAAGAGGATCGAGTGGGGGATCCGGGTTCTGCCTGTTGGGTTTATGGATCTGCAGTACCACAGCTCTCAGGAAGACTGGGACCAGCAGAACCAGACTGTGACCTCAACCCAGCAAAACAAGGAGAGAACTGCACTTAAAGTGGTATGTTTTAATTTGAATTATTTTAGATTACTGTCATCCTACTTGATTGTTTGAGGCTCAGTCTGTCAGAAGGACCTTCGGCAGTGAATTAACTGATTATTTTTGCAACACGCAATTTGATCCAATTCTGATATGTATCCAGATCATTATGAAAAAATTGATACTGCACACAGCTTCCAAATTTGGCAAAGCCGTTGTGCGGTTCTCGGTTGTGCGGTTTGATTGCCTCTACTGGTGGTTGGCTCTCACTGCGGTATTGTATCACTTCCTGTTCCGGAGCACGGCGGTGTTTTGCTGTATCTGTTAGTGTTTCACAGTGTAATCTTCACGTGCCTTAACTAAAGCACTCCCTCTGCTGAATCACCTCTAAATTATTTACACATTATTCACTTTGTGTGTTTTTAGGAATCCGCTAGCTTAGCGCAGCTACTAGCTCTTAGCCGGTTTAGCATGGTGGCTTCTCCTGTCTCTCCCGCACTTTTCTGCTCTGGGTATGAAATGTTTAGTTATTCCTCGGCCTCCTTTAGCAGTAATGGTACTTGTAATAAGTGTAGCTTATTCGTAGCTTTGGAGGCCAGGCTGGGCGAATTGGAGACTCGGCTCCGCACCTTGGAAAATCCTACAGCTAACCAGGCCCCTGTAGTCGGTGCGGACCAAGGTAGCTTAGCCGCCGTTAGTTCCCCTCCAGCGGATCCCGAGCAGCCGGGAAAGCAGGCCGACTGGGTGACTGTGAGGAGGAAGCGTAGTCCTAAACAGAAGCCCCATGTACACCGCCAACCCGTTCACATTTCTAACCATTTTTCCCCACTCGGCAACACACCCGCCGAGGATCAAACTCTGGTTATTGGCGACTCTGTTTTGAGAAATGTGAAGTTAGCGACACCAGCAACCATAGTCAATTGTCTTCCGGGGGCCAGAAATTTGAAACTGCTGGCTAAGGCTGAGCGTAAATTTGGTAAGATTGTAATTCACGTCGGCAGTAATGACACCCGGTTACGCCAATTGGAGGTCACTAAAATTAACATTGAATCGGTGTGTAACTTTGCAAAAACAATGTCGGACTCTGTAGTTTTCTCTGGGCCCCTCCCCAATCGGACCGGGAGTGACATGTTTAGGCGCATGTTCTCCCTGAATTGCTGTCTGTCTGAGTGGTGTCCAAAAAATGAGGTGGGCTTCATAGATAATTGGCAAAGCTTCTGGTGAAAACCTGGTCTTGTTAGGAGAGATGGCATCCATCCCACTTTGGATGGAGCACCTCTCATTTCTAGAAATCTGGCCAATTTTATTAAATCCTCCAAACCGTGACTATCCAGGGTTGGGACCAGGAAGCAGAGTTGTAGTCTTACACACCTCTCTGCAGCTTCTCTCCCCCTGCCATCCCCTCATTACCCCATCCTCGTAGAGACGGTGCCTGCTCCCAGACCACCAATAACCAGCAAAAATCTATTTAAGCATAAAAATTCAAAAAGAAAAATAATATAGCACCTTCAACTGCACCACAGACTAAAACAGTTAAATGTGGTCTATTAAACATTAGATCTCTCTCTTCTAAGTCCCTGTTAGTAAATGATATAATAATTGATCAACATATTGATTTATTCTGCCTTACAGAAACCTGGTTACAGCAGGATGAATATGTTAGTTTAAATGAGTCAACACCCCCGAGTCACACTAACTGCCAGAACGCTCGTAGCACGGGCCGAGGCGGAGGATTAGCAGCAATCTTCCACTCCAACTTATTAATTAATCAAAAACCCAGACAGAGCTTTAATTCATTTGAAAGCTTGACTCTTAGTCTTGTCCATCCAAATTGGAAGTCCCAAAAACCAGTTTTATGTGTTGTTATCTATCATCCTCCTGGTTGTTACTGTGAGTTTCTCTGTGAATTTTCGGACCTTTTGTCGGACTTAGTGCTTAGCTCAGATAAGATAATTATAGTGGGCGATTTTAACATCCACACAGATGCTGAGAATGACAGCCTCAACACTGCATTTAATCTATTGTTAGTCTTGATTGGCTTTGCTCAAAATGTAAATGAGTCCACCCACCACTTTAATCATACCTTAGATCTTGTTCTGACTTATGGTATGGAAATTGAAGACTTAACAGTATTCCCTGAAAACCCCCTTCTGTCTGATCATTTCTTAATAACATTTACATTTACTCTGATGGACTAACCAGCAGTGGGGAATAAGTTTCATTACGGTAGGTGTCTTCAGAAAGCACTGTAACTAGGTTTAAGGATATGATTCCTTCTTTATGTTCTCCAATGCCATATACCAACACAGGGCAGAGTAGCTACCTAAACTCTGTGAGTGAGATAGATTATCTCGTCAATAGTTTTATATCCTCATTGAGGACAACTTTGGATGCTGTAGCTCCTCTGAAAAAGAGAGCCTTAAATCAGAAGTGTCTGACTCCGTGGTATAACTCACAAACTCGCAGCTTAAAGCAGATAACCCATAAGTTGGAGAGGAAATGGCGTCTCACTAATTTAGAAGATCTTCACTTAGCCTGGAAAAAGAGTCTGTTGCTCTATAAAAAAGCCCTCCGTAAAGCTAGGACATCTTACTACTCATCACTAATTGAAGAAAATAAGAACAACCCCAGGTTTCTTTTCAGCACTGTAGCCAGGCTGACAAAGAGTCAGAGCTCTATTGAGCCGAGTATTCCTTTAACTTTAACTAGTAATGACTTCATGACTTTCTTTGCTAATAAAATTTTAACTATTAGAGAAAAAATTACTCATAACCATCCCAAGACATATCGTTCTCTTTGGCTACTTTCAGTGATGCCGGTATTTGGTTAGACTCTTTCTCTCCGATTGTTCTGTCTGAGTTATTTCATTAGTTACTTCCTCCAAACCATAAACATGTCTATTAGACCCGATTCCTACCAGGCTGCTCAAGGAAGCCCT
The DNA here is from genome assembly GCF_902500255.1 of Thalassophryne amazonica. Taxonomy (NCBI): domain Eukaryota; kingdom Metazoa; phylum Chordata; class Actinopteri; order Batrachoidiformes; family Batrachoididae; genus Thalassophryne; species Thalassophryne amazonica. Next base: position 50,747 of record NW_022986364.1, on the reverse strand, counting down.
ACCATTAATTAATGCTTCGATCTTAAATATGATCAATCTATCTTTATTAGTTGCCTATGTACCACAGGCTTTTAAGGTGGCAGTAATTAAACCATTACTTAAAAAGCCATCACTTGACCCAGCTATCTTAGCTAATTATAGGCCAATCTCCAACCTTCCTTTTCTCTCAAAAATTCTTGAAAGGGTAGTTGTAAAACAGCTAACTGATCATCTGCAGAGGAATGGTCTATTTGAAGAGTTTCAGTCAGGGTTTAGAATTCATCATAGTACAGAAACAGCATTAGTGAAGGTTACAAATGATCTTCTTATGGCCTCAGACAGTTTACTCATCTCTGTGCTTGTTCTGTTAGACCTCAGTGCTGCTTTTGATACTGGTGACCATAAAATTTTATTACAGAGATTAGAGCATGCCGTAGGTATTAAAGGCACTGCGCTGTGGTGGTTTGAATCATATTTTTCTAATAGATTACAATTTGTTCATGTAAATGGGGAATCTTCTTCACAGACTAAGGTTAATTATGGAGTTCCACAAGGTTCTGTGCTAGGACCAATTTTATTCACTTTATACATGCTTCCCTTAGGCAGTATTATTAGACAGCATTGCTTAAATTTTCATTGTTACGCAGATGATACCCATCTTTATCTATCCATGAAGCCAGAGGACACACACCAATTAGCTAAACTGCAGGATTGTCTTACAGACATAAAGACATGGATGACCTCTAATTTCCTGCTTTTAAACTCAGATAAAACTGAAGTTATTGTACTTGGCCCCACAAATCTTAGAAACATGGTGTCTAACCAGATCTTTACTCTGGATGGCATTACCCTGACCTCTAGTAATACTGTGAGAAATCTTGGAGTCATTTTTGATCAGGATATGTCATTCAATGTGCATATTAAACAAATATGTAGGACTGCTTTTTTGCATTTGCGCAATATCTCTAAAATTAGAAAGGTCTTGTCTCAGAGTGATGCTGAAAAACTAATTCATGCATTTATTTCCTCTAGGCTGGACTATTGTAATTCATTATTATCAGGTTGTCCTAAAGTTCCCTGAAAAGCCTTCAGTTAAGTCAAAATGCTGCAGCTAGAGTACTGACAGGGACTAGAAGGAGAGAGCATATTTCACCCATATTGGCTTCTCTTCATTGGCTTCCTGTTAATTCTAGAATAGAATTTAAAATTCTTCTTCTTAATAAGTATTTGAATAATCAGGTCCCATCTTATCTTAGGGACCTCATAGTACCATATCACCCCAATAGAGCGCTTCGCTCTCAGACTGCAGGCTTACTTGTAGTTCCTAGGGTTTGTAAGAGTAGAATGGGAGGCAGAGCCTTCAGCTTTCAGGCTCCTCTCCTGTGGAACCAGCTCCCAATTCGGATCAGGGAGACAGACACCCTCTCTACTTTTAAGATTGGGCTTAAAACTTTTTGCTAAAGCTTATAGTTAGGGCTGGATCAGGTGACCCTGAACCATCCCTTAGTTATGCTGCTATAGACTTAGACTGCTGGGGGGTTCCCATGATGCACTGAGTGTTTCTTTCTGTTTTTGCTCTGTATGCACCACTCTGCATTTAATCATTAGTGATTGATCTCTGCTCCCCTCCACAGCATGTCTTTTTCCTGGTTCTCTCCCTCAGCCCCAACCAGTCCCAGCAGAAGACTGCCCCTCCCTGAGCCTGGTTCTGCTGGAGGTTTCTTCCTGTTAAAGGGAGTTTTTCCTTCCCACTCGCCAAGTGCTTGCTCACAGGGGGTCGTTTTGACCATTGGGGTTTTTACGTAATTATTGTATGGCCTTGCCTTACAATATAAAGCGCCTTGGGGCAACTGTTTGTTGTGATTTGGCGCTATATAAATAAAAGTGATTGATTGATTGATGTCTGAGTTCCAGTCATTGGTGCACCAATGACGGGAAGTCGGACCTCTTACCGGGGCTAAACACGCATTTTAAAGATGAATGACTGCTCGTCGCCTTGCCTCTGTCTCTTGTAGCTAATGTTCCTGTGTGGTTAATGACTCAGCATTCAGGCGTATTTGTGAGTGTATTTCTGAAGCACGTTTTTACACACACGCAAACTGTGATTAAATCAGGCCCTGTAGCTCCAAAAATGCTGACTTTTACAGTGACTTTATTACAATCTGACAGAGGTTCCTAAAAGTCAACTTTACAAAATAAGACTTTATTGATCTCACAGTGGAGAAATTCACGTTACATCAGCTCTTAAAAAAAACACACACAAGATGAGTGTGAATAGAGGAAAATGTGCATCAAACAGCGTGTGCAAAGATAAGCAATAATAATAATACTTGTAACAATACAAGATAAGAAAATGAGGTAGAAATAGAATATATATATATATATATATATATATATATATATATATACACATACACACACACACATATAACCATGACTGAATTAAAAAATAGGAGCATCTTATTTACAATATGTGAAGTGGAATTTAGATGTGATATGGTGACATTAGTGCTGGGATTTGTAAACAAGTTATTGCACGTGAGTTGCGGACATATTATTGCATGTGGTTATTTCACAGTGTTATTGTACAATCTGACAGCAGCAGGGAGGAACGACCTGCGGTATCGTTCCTTCTTGCACTGAGGGTGCCTCAGTCTGTCACTGAACGAGCTGCACAGCTCCACTACAGTCCGATGCAAAGGGTGAGAGGAGTTGTCCATGATGGATTTGAACTTGGCTAACACCCTCCTCTCAGCCACTTCCTCCGGAGACTCCAGAGGACAGAGCTGGACTTCCTGACCAGCTTATTCAGTCTCTTTCTCTCCCGCTCTGTGCTGCCCGGGGCCCAACAGATGACAGCATAAAGGAGAGCAGAGGCTACAACAGAGTCGTAGAAGGTCTTAAGCAGAGGCCTGCTCACTCCAAAGGATCTCAGTCTCCTCAGGAGGTGGAGGCGACTGACTTTTCTTGCACAGGGCGTCATTGTTGTGAGTCCAGTCCAGTTTGCTGTTGAGGTGAACACCCAGGTATTTGAAGCTGTCCACAGTCTTTATGTCCTCCCACTGGATGTTCACCGGTGGGTGAGGTGGTGGTTTCCTCCTGAAGTCGATCACCATCTCCGTCTTACTGGTGTTGAGACACAAGTGGTTGCGCTCACACCAGTCCAAGAAGTCTGTGATGACCGACCGGTACTCCACCTCGTTCCCCTCAGACCCACAACGGCGGAGTCATCAGAGAACTTCTGGAGATGGCAGCTGTCCGTGTTGTAGGTGAAGTCCGAGGTGTAAAGGGTGAAGAAGAAAGGCGAGAGGACAGTGCCCTGGGGGGCCCCGGTGCTGCACCTACCACCTCAGACTGACAGCTGCGCAGCCGCATGTACTGCGGGCGGTCAGTGAGGTTGTCGATGGTCCAGGCGGTGAGGTGTCCATCCACACCTACGTCCTTCAGCTTCCCCCGCAGCAGCGCCGGCCTGATGGTGTTGAAAGCGCTGGAGAAATCAAAGAACATGACTCTCACAGTGACAGCGTCATCTACCCCGATGTTGGGCCTGTAGGCAAACTGCAGCAGGTCCAGGATGTCGCTCACCATGGTGCAGAGGTGAGACAGGATGAGCCATGAGGTGGGAGGTCAGGGCAACGGTGTTTTGGGAACCCGGACCACACAGGAGGTTTTCCACAGGGTGGGGACCACCCCCAGGCTGAGGCTTTTGTTAAAGATGTGGCTGAGGACCTCACAGAACCTCACTCACCTCACTTTTATTTTGAATCTGAGCTGAAACTTGTGTCCAAGGCTTCAGTGTCTTGTTCCAGTGCAGAGAAATAGAAAAGTTTCCAGGTTAAACCCTTTATATTTACACAGCTTGGTTTGTTAGTGAGGTTTAACGCCTTGTGACCAAGTAAAAACTCTTAACAAAATCCAGATGATGTTATTTCATACAGAGTGATGGACATCAGTGAATAAATGTGACAGAACAAAATCATCCAAATCAATCCCATTTTACAAATAACCCATGGAATTATTTTTTACACTTTTATTTGGTGAAAGCAATTATTGTTTTTTTTAATGTGCTAGATAATTACAGTTATTTATTCTTATTATCTGCAATAGTAATCAGAGTACTCAGCAGCAGTGTGTGTTTCTGTGTGTTGATGTAAAGGTGGTGATGAGCTTCGTCATCGGTGGAACGACATTTGGACTCATCGTCCTGCTCCTCGTCAGGACGAGCAGACGACTGCTGAAATGGAAGAGATGGTCAAGATGATCCTGAATGTTCCAGCTGGAGGACTGAAGAAATGTGAAGCTAAAGGTTCCACCAAAGTCAGCGAATCGTTTCTTGATTTGTGTTCTCCATCGTGTCAAAATGTCGAAAAGTCAATTTGAATAAAAATGTGAAACATGAAACAGTATTTGTTCGGTGACAGAATAGTAATTAAAAAGCTGCCATGGAACAGACGATCACCGTGACATCACAACACATCCACATCATGACACTTTGTCATTTCCCAACCAGAAAGGACGAGAACACAGACCTCTGCCAGGGCTGAGGCGTCCTAGAACTTAGACACCAACACCACGTTCAGTAGAACACAGGCCGGCCGTCTGCGTAGGCCAGTCTGTGGTTATTACCATCTTTCTAAGAAGAAGAAGCCATAAATATTCCAGAGGTCCTGTGGTTAAATGACATGACTCCACCTTACTGTATAAAACTAATCATGTCTGCAGCTTTGATCCCTTTGGACAGGATGACCTGGGTTCACATGCAGGTCTGTTAATGTCATTACTGACAGTGTAACAGTGATTTTAATCCAACTACATTATGTGAGTTATTTTCAGAATGCATGCTGCCGTGTCACTAATGACTCTGGTGACTTACCTTCTCTAAAACCATCTTTAGAAATGACCTTATTACTGATCCCGTGCAGACAGACATGTCTGTAAATATTCTGTCATGTAATCTGGAAAAGGAGTTTTCTACAACAACTGAATGACAAAAATATTTGCGGGAAAAAAATTCCAGCCTGGATCAAGCACACGTGTCCACAACATGTGAATATGTGGAAAGTTAAGGCTGATTAAAATGTGCTGTTTTATTAGATTAATTAAGTGTTGTGGGGCTTCACTTCCATATCAGGAGTGATGACACCTTATCTGTGATTGAAATTAAGTGCATGTCAGTCACATGACCTCTGGAAAAACAGAGACTTCATCTGAAACATTAATCTGTCATTGAGACAAGCTTCAACACCAAATGGACCATGACAATAACGCATATGGTCACATTCATCAGATTCAAAACTTTTACATTTTTAGTTTGTAGCAGGCATTCATCATGTTTTGGACATAATTCACCATACCAGGTACATTCCCTGCTTGGTATGTGGTAACGCTCAGATGTGCGGAGCTCAGACAATGTGTCCCATGACCTGCATGTGTCAACATGCTGAGGCGTGCACACAGAGTTTCCCGTCTTGCCAAAGGGTATTCTGTGCATATAAAGCCTATCAGCACGTTTGATGCACGTTTGTTCCTGTCTTAAGCCGGGTTCACACGGCAGGATAATTAGGCCGATATCGGACCCAATCTTCCCCTTCCGCCTTTCTTAAGGACGCCCCGACAATCGTGATGACGCTAAAGATAATCTTATCAGATATTCCTCCTGTGTGTGGTGTGTTATGAGCACTCTGATCTGCTCGGAAGGGCGTCAGGAGCGCTGCGATCGCAAATCGGGGATATTAAACATGTTGGATTTTTTTGGCCCGATATCGCTGTGTGTATTGTGTCCTCCGACCAAAACAAGCATGCAGCCTGCTGAATGTGACGTTCAGCCAATCAGAAAGCAAGGTGACGGACGCACGGAGCGGAAAATAAAATCAAAACAGTTGTTCTGATTTACAAGAAAGTCCAGTGGTCGTGCTGTCTCCACTCCTTTAAAGAACAACTTTTCTTTTTTTTCTTTTCGTATCGTTTTTGTTCCCCTCTGTTTTAAATAGTCCACAAAGTACCTCAGTTTGTTTACTCTGAGGTCATGTTCAATCTCGAGAGATTTTGCGAGATTTCCTGTCTGAGCTGTGAATGTCCGTGCGTGAAATCTGTTCGTGTGTGGTGTTGTTGTCCTTACTGTGTGGCTGAACACCACACACTGTACGACCAAACCTGTTAGAGCTATGACTTTGTCTTCACCTGTGTGGTCTCTCAGGTTTTGGAAACCTAAAGATAATTTTAAAATCCTGTCGTGTGAACCAGGCTTTAGCTCCTGTGTGGACAGTCGGCAGAGCTCATTATCTCCTACGTATGTAAATGACAAGCTGTCTGACATTCTGATGTTCCCCGTTTCCTTCATGTATTCCTGCTGTACATGTGACAAATCTTTCTCCGCCCTCTGTGGTGCTTCCTCTGTCAGGACTCTTGTGAGGTCATGGGCGGGGCCAAGCTGTATAAAGGTCTGTGATTTGTGTGAATAAAGGAGGACACAAGGAAAATGTAGAAATAACGAGAGAAATAAACGGCACACACTTGTTTTTCCAAAATGGGGAAATGTGTCTCCATCCATCACAATTTCTACAATTTTAACTTTTTTATGAGCAGCAAAAGCTTCATATTATGTATCTATATTTGAGAGGTGACAGTCGTGGAAAAAAAAAAATTCAAGAAAATGCAAATTGGCCACAAATCATCCTGTGATAAAACTACATGACAAAGTAATGCTGTTTGAAGTGAGGAGCAGTGAGGGAACAGTAACTTTCAGTTTAGTGGAAATGACACACACCTCAATAACCAGGAGGATCTTCATTTAACTATAAAAAATAACCATAAAAAGCATCATCACAACAGTTCAGTTTTACAAAGAGTGGAAAGAACTAGATTAAACTTACTAAAGTGTAAGTTCAACAAACAGTTAAGACACATTGATGTGTTCAGACAACTGTAATATCTCCCCCTGGTGGTAGGTTGCTGGAACAGCTTTTCGGATCATAGCAGAAACTTGTTTCAGGAGAGAAAACAAGAGCAGACTCCATCCATCCATTCATCCATCCTCTAAGCCAGTTCATCGAAATTGGTGTTTCTGTGGAAGTGGGAGAAAGTCGCCAGAGGGAACCCACACAAACATGGGGAGAACATGCAAACTTAACACAGCAAGGACCTGGTCAGAAGAGAACCTGGAACCTTCTTGCTGTGAGACAGCAGTTCTAACAACTGAGTCACCGTGTCACCCACAGGAGCAGTACTCCTTCTTCAACAGAACTTCTCCAAAGGTCACACAACTGACACTAAAAAAATGAGCCAGTCTGAACATTCACTCATTTATTTATGTTTTCCTTTCAGCTGCTCCCGTTTCATTCAGGGTCACCACAGCAGATACAAGTGTTAAGGTTTGATTGCAGAGTTCAATTGCAACCCAAAAATGCAGTCAGCGTGGACACAAAGGATTTTATCAACCACAGCGATTTATTGTGACATAGTTCCAAAAAAAGGTGCAAAGGTATTTAACAGTCCCAAAATATCCCATACATACAGTGCGGCAAAAACACAACAGAGGCTGCAAAGTAAAAGATCAAAAAGCAGGGCCAGAAGTGCCAAAATGTCAAAAACTGAGTAAATCACAAGAAACAGTACTTACACACAAGAAAATGGACAGGAGGCCTACACAACAGTGTGTGGTGGGGTCAAAGGTCATGTGAGAACTAATAAAAGGTGATCAGAATTAAACAGAATCTGCAGGTGAGTAAAACATAACATACAGAAAAAGAAAGCCGGGAGCAAAAGGTGCACATAAGGTAACTACAAAAAACAGTGTGAAAATAATTTACTTCAATTGATGCATTATTATTGTTAAAACCTGCCAGAAAATTGTGTCATTATATTGGTGCACAATATACTGCGGCTACGCTGTGGTGTTCTATATGGCTCGGTAGATGTCGATATGCTGTCGACTTTAAAAGTAGATCTTGGTTCCTAAAAGGCTGGGCACCCCTGTCGTAAATTGTAACCAACTTCACTCTGGTGTGTGTTTGAATGATTTTCTTGCAGGCTTTTGCTGTGCGCGTGAGGCTGAAGGTAAACGCGAGCGTCACTGCGTGTATGGCAAGCCAAGAGTGCCACAAATATGCCGCTTTCAGACACGTTTCACCAAAAATACGATGTAAAAAAAATGCAGTTTTGTTAGTTATTACGCGCTTTATGCATTAATTAAAGACCACGCTGCTAAATGCGTCAAAAAATATACTGTTTTTCCCACGCCACAATGGAGCCCTTAAAAAATGCCATAAAATACACCGTTCAGATGCCCACAACACGCATAAAATAAGCACGTCTGTGCACTTCACGTAAAAAAACTGTGTTGGTATGGAAAGCCAACAGTGCCACAATTACGCCACTTTCAGGCGCATTTCACCAAAAATACGCCGTAAAAAACACCATTTTGTTAGTTATTACGGTGCTTTTTACGCTGTAATTAAAGACAACGCCGTTAAATGTGTCCAATTGCTGATCAAGACGAGCAGACAGAATCAGTCCAGCACAGATCTCTTTGCGGCAAAGTTTGCTCCAACTTACCCGTTATGCCATTTAACATTGGCTAATATTTTGGGGATTAGGCAGGAAAATATGTCATAAATTAACATACCCTTTCATACATCGTTTCATTGTTTTTTATTTTTTTTAATACGTTTCCCTCCTCATTTATTTGAAGGATTTTATGCACACATTTTGTAACTGTGGTTGTGGTGCAGTGGTAAGACTCCTGTCTACTGTTTAGCTCTTTTCAGGTTTGAATCCTGCAAGTGACATGTGTTTTTTTTTAACCAAAAAAACTCCATTTGAGATTAAGAACATCTTTTCCAAGGGAGTCCTGGTCAAGATAAACAGCAGCAAATACAAAGCACAGTTACACATTTACACAAACACAAGCAAAAGGCAAATAAAAAAGATGATAAAAATTTAAATTACAAGCACAATATAAAAAACAAGTTCATATTATGGAGTTGGCCTCAAGTGCTCTTAATGTGGATTTAAAAGCACTCAGTGAAATTAATACTTTTAATTTCCACTCCTCTTGTAATTTATTCCAGGCAAAAGCTGCAGAGTGGACAAAAGCCCTCTTCTGTCTGGGCACATGGAACAGAGCTGATCCACAGCAATAAATAACTGTTCCATCAGCATAAAAAATGCAAATTAGCATCTGACACATTAGAGCCCAAAAAGTTGGCATGATTAGTAAATAAAAGGGGACCCCAAACAGAACCCTGCGCCACCCCCTTGTGGACAGAAAAAAATTCAGAACACAGACCATCAGATTTAAAAATTATAATAACCTTTATTTATCCAGGTAGAATTCCACTGAGATTGAAGCCTCTTTTTCAACGAAGACCTGGCCAAGAAAGGCAGCAGCACATGTCATCGTGTACAGGTTAACATCAAAAGGAGAAGGATGGTGATTAATAAAATACAATCGACTTGGTCATTATAACATGCATGGTGTAAAGTATCAGGCAGATTTAGTGTTAGAAACATAGGCACTGCACAAACGAATCCCATTTGCGATCTCAATAAATGAACTGGAAGGAGTTCAAGGAAGTCAGTCTGGACAGTTTCAGTTCAGATTGGAGAACGTTCCAATCAGAGGAAGCTGAAAATCTAAAGGCATTCTTTCCTGCTTCAGTGAAGACACGAGGTACATGGAAACATAACATGTCATTGAGAGCGTTTCCTCACAGAAAGAGATTTAATAACTTTCCAAAATTTCTGTGGCTGTTTAGATTATTAGTGGTGACAAAGATGATGGACTCAGTGATGGCCATGTAGAAGTTCACCATCATTGTTTGTGGCAGGTTGAGCTTCCTCAGCTGCTGTAGAAAGTACATCTTCTGTTTTACTCTCTTGATGAGAGAGCTGATGTTCAGCTCCTACTTGAGGTCCTGGTGATGGTGATCCACAGGTAGCAGAAGGACTCCACAATGGCAACTGGGGAGTCACACAGGACTGGGTTCTTTTAGAAGTCAACAACCATCTTCACTGCCTTGAGGGTGTTGAGCTCCAGCTTGTTCTGTTTGCAGCAGGACACTACGTGACCGATCTCCATCTGTAGACAGACTCATTCCCATCAGAGATGAGTCAGCTGAGGGTCGTATCATCCGTGAACTTAAGGAGCTTCACAGACTGGTGACTGGAGGTGCAGCTGTTGGTGTACAGGAAGAAGAGAAGAGGGGAAAGAATGCACCCACGGGGAGATCCAGTGCTGATGGACCGTGTGTTGGAGACGTGCCTTTTTTTTTTCTTACACAGACAACAGGAGACAAGTATGAAGAAGTAGACTTTTCCACCCATCCCTGCGCTATCAAGTCCTGCAAGTAGTCCATCTCCCTGTACAGCAGCTTTGGTGCAGAGAGATACGTTTTCAAAAATGGCTCTGTCTTTTAACAAAATATGCATTTGCAGATTCTCTGCACATCCTATGTCATCATCTGTTTTCAAAAATGATGCTGATTCTTCTCTTAACATCTGCTGAACAGTCTTTCTTTTGTTTTCATCCACATGAGACAGGTCAACAGGAGGGTCCCATTGCTCACTGGTGGGGGTGCATCCTGTGGCGTCTTGGATGTGGATCTCGTTGACGGCAGCAGACGGGAGGTCTTTCTTGAAGATGTTGGCGGGGTAGACAGACCCCACTGACTGCACAGTACCAATAATGGTTCTCCCTTGTAGTAAAATGTCATGGTTGGTAGGGTTCACTAACAGTAATTTTTGGAACAGACCCTGCTTTCATTGAAATTAATGTGTCACAAAACTCTAAGCCATCTGGCCACTCTGGATTTTCAGACGGTTCAAAAATCAGTGTAGTGTCCTCTTTAAAAGTCTTAGCCTGCACCCTACATTCAGTAAACACTGAACTCTGGCTGGACACAGTCACTCTGTCATTTGTTGTTTTCACATTGTACTCGTGTTTGTCCCACACTAAGTGCTTTTATAAAAGTTGAGGCTATCTTTTTGTTAAGATGTGGAAAAGCTAATTTAACTGCTCCCAAGAGTTCCTCTTTTTCCCCTGACTTAGTCCCATGCTTCATATTTTCTGAAACCAAGTGCTCAATGACGTTAAACCCAATGATTGGACACTGCTGCTGGTTACCTTTAAGCACTAAAACAGGTATGAGTAACTCAGAGTCATTGGCTGTAAGTCTAAATGGTATCTCAACCCACCCCACATATGGCATGTCTGTACCATTGGCTGCTTCGAGATGGAGGGGTTCACTTGGATTGATAATCTCACTCACATTTCTGAGTGGTACCTCAGGGAAGCTGTCTTTCCATGACTCATCCATAGCACAAACCTGTGAGCCAGAGTCCCAAAGTGCTTCAACCTTTTTGTTACCTAAGAAGCACTTAATGAGACACTTTCTCCCCACTAACTGCCTGACAGAAGGTATTTTGTCTTTTCCACACGGTTTCTTTTTAATTGATTTTTCAGAGAGCTTCCTACCCCCTTTATGAATACTACCACAGGTGTAGGGCTGACATTTGGTTTTGTGTATGGACCAGTGCTCCCCTTGGCAGTTTTTGGAGCAGTTAAAGGCACTCTTACACACTGAACAACGTTTTAACCTCTGATTTTCACTTTGTATAGCACACCCATGACAACACTGGGACCTATCAGTGTCACTGGTCGCACCATGTCCCATTGGAGTGACCCCTTCCAGTTTAAAGGGTTACCCCTAGTTGGTTTCACTGGCCTCTGTGCTTTACAGCCTGCTCTGAAATGTTCATTGCTTCCACACCTGAAACAGTGGTGACAAAACTCTTGACCTGTCTGAATGCAAGCATAACACCTTGGTTGTGGGCGGGACATGTAGTACCGCTGAGGGCGAAGTGCTGCTGGAACTGGGCAGTGCCTCTCATCAGTGCTGAACTGCGCTCTGGATAATATGGCTGGACAGCTGATTGGGAGCATTGAGGGTAGTCGTGCTGAGCAGATGGGTCCAGCTGAGACGGTGGGAGAGACGTGAACGTCGGCACTGGGTAGTAGCCCTCAGGTCCTCCGCTGGTGGGCTGTGCAATGGCTGTAGACTTTTGCATGGTCTCCCTTGTGACACCTCAGCTTGCAGGTCCTTTAGAAGCACCATCTCAGAACACATCTCTTTAATCTCTGACAGCAGATCAGGCGGGGCAGCAGCTGTGCTTTGCTTTTGGACATGCTTTTTCTCAGCGGGCACTGGAGTGTCACTGCGGTGGACAGAATTCACAGTGGTCGCTCTTTGGGGAACAGCGTGTTTCTTCTGGTCTTGTCATTCCTTTTCATTTGCACATGCTATATTCACTTTCTCCAACAAAACCTCATCAGATGTAGTTAACTAAAGAAGGTAGGGCTGCATGTCAGTCTTTACATTGTCACTCTGCAATCCTGTTAAAATTGTGTGCATGAACAAACTCTGAACCGATCATATTTTAGACCTGACTCTGCTTCTTGGGATGCGAAGAGAATCTTCTGACGATGGTCCATAGCTCTCAGAAGGAAGTTTTGTGGGGTCTCCTTACTGCTCTGAACCTCTGATGAAACCTGCTTATAAAGTTCAGTGGATCCTTTCTCCTGGTAGTGAGACCTTAGGATCCTCTGCAGGGCAGGGAGTGTAAGATCACCTTTGCCTCCCAAGTAACTTCTTAGCTGCAGACCTGGTGTGATGGCTCGAATCGCTGCATCAATTATTTCGTCTTCATTGTAGCCTTTACTGAGTCCACGTTCAATCTGCCCGGCCAGACTAGAAAATGTGAGCTTGTCTTTTTGTCCAGACCCCCCTGTTTGGCCTGCTATTTTAAAGTCTTTGCGCCACATGGAGTTATCTCTGGACACTGAAGCTTGTTGCTGTACTGGTCTGTTGGCTCAGTTTCTTATCCATTAGCTGATGCGTAGCATCTTCTTTTATTTGAAGCATAGTTTGCAGTGCATTTATCTCTTTCTGCAGGTCTTCTCTGTCTTTATCTTCACCTGTTGGCTCTAACCCTGGCATTTTTGCATTTTCAATTAAGTCCTTAATACTGAGCAAATGAGACATTCCCTCGTCTTCTAGCTCAGCTAATTCAACTCTTTCAATATGAGTTATGACAAGTGCAATGAGCTGGCTTCGAGTTTTGTCTGTGAGTTGCTCTTTTTTCAGTCCAGGTATTTGTAGTTCATCACATATTCTTAGCAGTTGTTCAACATTCAGTTCATATAAAGCACCTTTGACTTGTAACTGCACGTTCTCCAGTTCTGATTCCATTTTCATCAGAGAAGTGGACATAAAACAGTTCAACGTGGGCTCCTCTTCAACTTTGTGGTACGATGGCGCCCTCTACTGGTGGTTGTGCACACTAGAGATACAACCTGCTGCACGAGAGTCACGGTGAGTGTCGGCGGTGCCACCTCGCTCTGATGCTAGTTGCTAAGGTTCGGTGAGGGGATATTCGGCTCAAGCTTCCTCTTATGGCTGGCAGATTTTTCTCTGACCAAATATCCCAGCGGTGCCTCCAAAATGTTGCGCCCTCTGCTCCGGTAGTTTGAGAGAGGTACGTGGTAACTTTTGAGTTAAATAAAGGACAGGAGTGCAGCCAACGTCTTTAATCCATTCGGCTTTACTCAAAAGAACATCAAAACTTTTCTGCGTAGGTGTAAAACAAGTCTGTCAAAAGCAATCGATCTGTGAATCATTGAACTCTTAATAAACTATAGAGGGTTTTCAATCATGTGACCGATTTGCTGCAGGACAGGTGCCGTCTCCGTTCTGGATTACAAGGAGGCTGGCACGTGATAGAAAAATGGAGAGAATGTACGGTTATTACGATGCTTTAAATCCTTGAGATAAAGCTATTTATCGTGATAGATGTGTAGCAGTTGGTTCAGTGGATCTGTATCTTATACCACATAATGAATTTAGTGGTGATGTAACGAGCTGGCCGTCAGTGTCACACTGCGATATTGTGAAATAAGAAGCTGCCTCGCCGGCCTCCTGCAGAGCATCACAGTGGAGCTCTGAAAGCGGAGGTCGTCTTGAAATCCTGAGCGATTTCTCTCTCCAGGCGCTGGAAGGGCAGCTTGCGGATCAGCAGCTCGGTGCTCGAGGACCACAATGTAAATAAGCATCCGTATTGGAAGCGTTCTTGTGTTATCCTCGGCGGTATTTTTATGTATTCTTATATCATTTTTTTGCCAAATAAAATAAAATAAAATTCTGGGAGCAGTGGATTTCTGTTAGCGGCGGATCTCTCTCAGCGCCACGGTGCTGTGAGGCTTCTTCACACCGATGCTGAAGCTTCTGCATTTGTTTGCCAAATGCACGTAGCGTAACACAGCGGCCACCGCGTTGTAATCTAGAATGGGCGCGGGACACAAAATGACGTGACCTATACGTCACATGAAAACCCTCTATAAATAACATACATAGAATTTCTACTTTTTGTACTGTATTAACAATGTTTTTAAAGGAACAATAATGACAAAAATAACAATTATGAAATGTGACTCATTATTAACTCTCGGTTTTAACTGTATATAGAGGCTTTTCATGTGACGTATCGGTCACGTCATTTTGTGTCCCGCGGCCATTCAGGATTACAACGCGGTGGCCGCTGTGATACGCTACGTGCATTTGGTGAATTGCAGAAGCTTCAATGTCGATGTGAAGAAGCCTCAAGGCACCGTGGCGCTGAGAGAGATCCGCCGCTAACAGAAATCCACTGTTTTATTAAAATATTATTATATATTATAATTTTATTCGGCAATAAAATGATATAAGAATACGTAAAAATACCGCAGAGGATAACACAAGAACGCTTCCAATACGGATGCTTATTTACATTGTGGTCCTCGAGCACCGAGCTGCTGATCCGCAAGCTGCCCTTCCAGCGCCTGGAGAGAGAAATCGCTCAGGATTTCAAGACGACCTCCGCTTTCAGAGCTCCACTGTGATGCTCTGCAGGAGGCCGGCGAGGCAGCTTCCTAGTTCATATTATCGCAGTGTGACACTGACGGCCAGCTCGTTACATCACCACTAAATTCATTATCTGGTATAAGATACGGATCCACTGAACCAACTGCTACACATCTATCACGATAAATAGCTTTATCTCGAGGATTTAAAACCTCGTAATAACCGTACATTCTCTCCATTTTTCTATCACGCGCCAGCCTCCTTGTAATCCAGAATGGAGACGGCACCTGTCCTGCAGCAAATCGGTCACGTGATTGAAAACCCTCTATAAATTCCTACACTCAACCCTTTTTAATCTGTATATTTTAACCTGTGTAAATCCTTTTATCCTGTATATTTTAATAATTTTAACCTGTCACGTGGACAGAAACAAATTCAGAACACAGACCATCAGATTTAAAAATAATAATTACCTTTATTTACCCAAGTAGTATTCCATTGAGATTGATCCTCTTTTGCTTGGAAGACCAAGAAAGGCAGCAGCACACGTCATAGTGGACGGGTTAACATCAACAGGAGAATTATGGTGATAAATAAAATACAATCGACTTGGTCATAATAACATTGCACATGGTGTAAAGTATCAGGCAGATTTAGTTTTAGAAACATTGACGTTACTCAAACGAATCCCATTTGCGATCTCATTAAATAAACTGGAAGGTGTTCAAGTCAATCTGGACAGTTTCAGTTCAGATTGGAGAACGTTCCAATCAGAGGGAGCTGAAAAACTAAAGGCATTCTTTCCTGCTTCAGTGAAGACACGAGGTACAACCCCTGGCAAAAATTATGGAATCACCGGCCTCAGAGGATGTTCATTCAGTTGTTTAATTTTGTAGAAAAAAAGCAGATCACAGACATGACACAAAACTAAACATATGGAATCACCCTGTAAATTTTCATCCCCCAAATTAACACCTGCATCAAATCAGATCTGCTCATTGACATTGACCCTGTGCCATGACATTGACCCTATGTGTCTTTTTGCAAGGAATGTTTTTGCAGTTTTTGCTCTATGGCAAGATGCATTATCATCTTGAAAAATGATTTCATTATCCCCAAACATCCTTTCAATTGTCCAAAATATCAACATAAACTTGTGCATTTAATGATGATGTAATGACAGCCATCTCCCCAGTGCCTTTACCTGACATGCAGCCCCATATCATCAATGACTGTGGAAATTTACATGTTCTCTTCAGGCAGTCATCTTTATAAATCTCATTGGAAAGGCACCAAACAAAAGTTCCAGCATCATCACCTTGCCCAATGCAGATTCGAGATTCATCACTGAATATGACTTTCATCCAGTCATCCACAATCCACGATTGCTTTTCCTTAGCCCATTGTAACCTTGTTTTTTTCTGTTTAGGTGTTAATGATGCCTTTCGTTTAGCTTTTCTGTATGTAAATCCCATTTCCTTTCGGTCACAGACGTTGACTCCAGTTTCCTCCCATTCGTTCCTCATTTGTTTTGTTGTACATTTTTCGATTTTTGAGACATATTGCTTTAACTTTTCTGTCTTGACGCTTTGATGTCTTCCTTGGTCTACCAGTATGTTTGCCTTTAACAACCTTCCCATGTTGTTTGTATTTGGTCCAGAGTTTAGACACAGCTGACTGTGAACAACCAACATCTTTTGCAACATTGCGTGATGATTTACTCTCTTTTAAGAGTTTGATAATCCTCTCCTTTGTTTCAATTGACATCTCTCGTGTTGGAGCCATGATTCATGTCAGTCCACTTGGTGCAACAGCTCTCCAAGGTGTGTTCACTCCTTTTTAGATGCAGACTAACGAGTAGATCTGATATGATGCAGGTGTTAGTTTTGGGGATGAAAATTTACAGGGTGATTCCATAATTTTTTCCTCAGAATTGAGTGATTCCATATTTTTTTCCTCTGCTTGGTCTGAAAAAGTAACCGTTACTGACTGCCACAATCTTTTTTTCTTGATTTCTTATAGTGTTTCTTAAAGCCAGAAAGTTGCCATTTGAAATGACTTTAGTTTTGTGTCATGTCTGTGATCTGCTTTTTTTCTACAAAATTAAACAACTGAATGAACATCCTCAGAGGCCGGTGATTCCATAATTTTTGCCAGGGGTTGTACATGAAAACATAACATGTCATTTAGAGTTTTGGTGGTGACAAAGATGATGGACTCAGTGATGGTGGTGTAGATGTTCACCATCGTTTGTGGCAGGTTGACCTTCCTCAGCTGCTGTTGAAAGTACATCCTCTGTTTTGCTCTCTTGATGAGAGAGCTGATGTTCAGCTCCCACTTGAGGTCCTGGGTGACGGTGATCTCCAGGAAGCAGAAGGACTCCACAATGACATCTGGGTAGTCACACAGGACTGGGTTCTTTCTGAAGTCCACAACCATCTCCACTGTCTTGAGGGTGTTGAGCTTCAGCTTGTTCTGTTTGCACCAGGACACCAGGTGACCGATCTCCATCTTTAGGCTGACTCATCCACATCTTTTACTTGTTCACTCACCAGAAGGTAAAAAATTTTGACCTGCACTGCTCGATTAGATGTTGGTGTGTAATTAGTTAAAGTCACTGGGTAGCCATCTTTTATTAAAGGGAGAACAAAAGCTGATTTACATACTATAGTGAAGCAGATGACAGAATATTTACAGAGGAATCTTTCAAATGGTGAAACAAGCACCAAATTTGGCACAAAGACCTTCACCCACCTGCACACAGGCGGCAATATTTCCATTCGAGGGGTGATCACATGCAGCACTACACAAGTGGTTTACATGATCTGACGCCCTTGCGGCATCAGGGGATGAACGCAGTTCTGTTGCAGCCCATTTTAAAAAAGCAGGCCATAGTGTTAGTGCGCTGTGTTATCTGGGAGTGCAGAGAATGGAGCCACATTGCAGAGGAGGTGACTTTGACTATGTTTACATGCAGCCAATAACCCTTTCATAACCGGAATATTAGCAATAACCCGGTTGTGCACGGCCATGTAAACACCCGCAAAAACCCGAATATGCTCATATTCTGGTTTTTAAAAACCCGAATAAGACCCCTGGGTTACTCCTTTTCTAACCCAAATATCACACCCAAACGCGCACTGGGATATTCCCATAGAAAGGAACATTATTTTGTGTTCTGTGCATGTCCTACCCGCAAGGAATCTTGGTCTTTTGAGTACGGCAACTACTTGTATGCGGCGCGCGCAACCCACCGGACACCACAGAAGTGATAGACACACAGAGATAAACAGCGCATTGTGTTCTGCGTCCTTATCAGGCGGCCGGTCGTGGCACCGGTCGGCATATCACCACGATTGCTCGGTCTCCGATGCGCTTACCGTGTCTCCGGGCTCAGTAAACGCCGCAGTGGGAGACTCACACCACCCCCCTCTCTGCTGTGTGGAGCTGCGCCAAATCTGGCAACAGGTCCAGAGACTACGCTCGCTGTTTTGATGCGGAGGCAGCCCACAGGAGAGAAAAATGAGAAAATGTTAATGCCTGTTTGAGAAGAGTGTGTAGTGAGGGGTTTTACACGAAGCAGGATTACATGAAGCAGGATTTGCATGAACGCCAGACCAAATCAAGCACCTGGTGGAAGACGTGCGTCGCTGTTTAGATGGGGATATTCCAAATGATACCACTGACCATGTATACAGGAGTAACTCTGTCTGCTTAAGCATGTAAATGGGTTATTCCTAATGATTCAGAAACCGGAATATTGACCTTAACCTGAATATTAATGGCATGTAAACGTAGTCATTGAGAGAAGACTCCTTCAAAGGGAGACATACTGAAATTATTCTCTCAATACAATGTCACCTCATGGTTTTAACGAGCTTTAAATTTAAATGCTTTTAAATCCACATTGAGAGAACTTGAGGCCAACTCCATAATATGCATGTAGAATATTGACTCAATGCAATATTGTATTTGACCCTGCAGTTATCCCGTAGTTGTGCACATGTGCAGTGTCTATTTTATGCACTGATGCAATGTTACCTGCTTTGTCTCTCATCCTGCCTGAGCTGCCTAGTAAAGCCAGTTGTTGATTTACACAGTTGACTTTATTATCACAACAATGCACTTGTTTTTTTAAGTCTCGGACCTACATTTTTTTCACAAATTACTGCATGTTTTGAGTATTTATCAAGCGGGACCATTGTGCTACTTCGCTGATTTTGATCATGGCGGATTTCTTCAGACGGCCGTACCTGCTGGTGTTTGACGGCAACATCGCGGAGAACTGGTGCATATTTGAGCAGGAATATGACATTTTTATCGCTGCAGCGCACTCGGACAAGCCAGCGCGGACTCGGGCCTACATTCTCCCGAACCTGGCCGGACCCGAAGCTATCGAGCGTGAGAGATCTTTTGTTTACGCAGCGGAGGTGCGTGAACCCGGCAAAAATAGACGTGTTCGCATTCCAGCAGAATCCAAGGAGGACCAGGAGTGTCTCAAGAGAAAGTTTAGGGAAATGTGCAACCCTCAAACAAACATAACGATGGAAAGACACAAGTTCAACACACGTAACCAAAAGACTGGTGAGACCATTGAATCCTGTGTGAGCGATTTGAGAATTAAAGCAAAGCGCTGTAACTTTGGTGAGCTTTGTGAAGAACTTATCAGAGACAGACTGGTCTGTGGCATAAATAACGACCACCTCAGAAAAGTGCTGTTACGTGACAGTGATCTGACTCTAACTAAGTCCATTTTAGTGTGTCAGGTTCACGAAATGACAGAAGGACATAACAAAACTCTAATGTCCCCACATAGCTCTGTCACAACTGTGGATGCTGTTCAGGCCAGACGTGAAAAGGCGAGACTATGATAAGGCCAAGTTTAACAGTAAACAAAATTCCTCACAGCTCATTACTGATTGTAATAATTGTGGTGGTAGTCATGTGGCAAAGAGAAATAAATGCCCAGCTTTTGGCCAACAGTGCAATGCATTTAAGAAAATGAATCACTTCAGAAAGTGTTGCAAATCTAAACCTCAGTTTGAAAGACACAGACAAAAGACGTCAGTCCACCAGGTAGACGTGGATGACAAAGAAGACAGTGACAATGAAACCTACTATGTAAATGGCACAAACCTGGATGAATCAGTGGATACAGTTTGTGCACAACCACAGGAAAAAGATGAGGCTTTCACTACTCTACAAATGAATGGCAAAGCAGATTAAATGAAAGTGGACAGTGGTGCTAAGTGCAATGTCCTCTCAGCAGAAACTTTTGAAAATGTGAGAAGAGATGAAGAAATAAAGCCATGCAGTAAAAATACTAACCTTGTTGCTTATGGTGGTCGGAAAATACAGACTTTGGGATTTGTTGTCTCGTGCTGCCATCTAGGGGCCAAACGATATACTCTACCATTCTTCATTATCAAGGACAATGTTCTGCCACTGCTTGGACTCAGTGCTTCATTACAGATGGGACTTGTAGCTCTCAGTAAAGAAGTCCATCAAGTGAATATTCCCACAGTTCAAGATTTCACTCAGAAAATGAAAAGTGAATATTGTGACCTTTTCACAGATGAGCGAGGAAAGCTGCCAGTTACATATTCAGTGACACTTGACCCAGAGGTGAGGCCTGTAGTTCGTCCCGCACATCACATTCCTGTCACAATGAAAGACAAAGTCAAAGCTGAACTGGACAGGATGCAGGAGTTAGGTGTTTTCACACCAGACTCAGAGCCCACAGACTGGGTATCCTCCATGGTCACAACCAATAAGAAGGACAAAAATGAAATCAGGATCTGCATCAATCCTCAGGACTTAAACACTGCTCTGAAAAGACCACATCACCCAATGCGCACAGTAGATGAGGTCGCATCACAAATGTCCAATGCTACAGTTTTCTCAGTCCTGATGCAAAGAACTCATTCTGGCAGATTTCGCTAGACCACAAATCCTCAATGTTAACCACCTTCAGCACCTGTTTTGGTCGTTACAGGTTCCTGCGGATGGTGTTTGAAATCATCTCTGCAAGTGAGATATTCCAGGGCTCCATGGAGCAGATCTTCGCTGGTTACCTCTATGCAGTCATTGTGGATGACGTACTCATCGGAGGCAAGGACATTGAGAAACATGACACAAACCTGAGAAAAGTGCTTAACAGATCCAAAGAAGTCCAGTTGAAACTTAACCCTCTCAAATGCAAATTCAGGCTCAACCAGCAGTATCTGGTACTAGTAGATTCCTTATCAGGCTGGTTCGAGATTGACCTGCTACGCAATCTGACATCAGCTACAGTCATTGGTAAACTGAAACGTCACTTCTCAGTCCACGGCGCACCTCACACTCTTATAACGGACAACGGACGTCAGTTTACAAGTCAGCGCTTTAAAGACTTTGTGAAGCAGTGGGATTTCACTCATGTAACAAGCAGCCCTGAGTATCCCCAGTCGAACGGACTTGCAGAGAGAGCTGTCCGTAGTGCTAAACGCCTCATGGAGCAATCTCAGAGAATATACCTCGTGACACAAAACTTGGATCCCCAGCACAAAGACTAATGTCAAGACAGACACAAACTACTCTCCCTGTCTCTAGACAGCTGCTTGAACCCAAACCATGCAGGCTTGAGGATGTGCGTGCTCAACTTCTCTCAAAAAGACTCTCAAAAGACCTACTATGACAAAACGAGCCGACCTCTTCAGCCTCTGTCAGAAGGACAAGTAGTCAGGCTGCAAACAACTAAAGGATTTGAGCGCACAGGAATTGTGAAAGAAACGTGCAAAGAGGCCAGATCTTACCTGATCCAGTCAGAAGGACAAACATACAGGAGAAACAGAAAACACATCATACCTGTTGCTGAACCAGCTCTGACTCAGTTCAATCCACAGGACTGTTATCAGGACACTGAATCTGATCCACTAAGGCGTGTGACACTTACCGAACATGGACATGCAGAAAAGAACATGGACTCTGAACGCCCCATGGCCAGAGTTTCAGTTTCTGACCCAGCTACAAATGTGAATAACAATCTTCACAGAATCCGTTCAGGTCGTGTCAGTAAACCCAAAGCACCAAAATTAGATCTGATACAAGCACATTTGTTGTTAAATCTATAATATGTTGTGGTTATTATACTGACTAAGAGTTACGACTGCATATGTGTTTTGCATCTGGTATGTTTCTGATTATTGCCAATTTCATGAGTATGGTATGAGTTGCTACTGTACTGTTTTGTTATTTCAAATGGTTGCTAAGTGTCTTGTTAAGGGGACCAACGAAGGAAAGGGGATGTAGAATATTGACTCAATGTAAATATTGTATTTGACCCTGCAGTTATCCCGTAGTTGTGCACATGCGCAGTGTCTAATTTTATGCATTGATGCAATGTTACCTGCTTTGTCTCTCATCCTGCCTGAGCTGCCAATGTAAAGCCAGTTGTTGATTTACACAGTTGTCTTTATTATCACAACAATGCACTTGATTTTTATAGTATGCTTGTAATTTAAATTTTTATCATCTTTATATTTGACTTTTGTTTGTGTTTGTGTAAATGTGTAACTGTGCTTTGTATTTGTTGCTGTTTATCTTGACCAGGACTCCCTTGGAAAAGATGTTCTTAATGTCAAAGGGAGTTTTCTGGTTAAATTTAAATAAAAAGACATGCCACTCATATGGAGCTAAATCCAGGCCAAAAGTTTTGTAATCTGAAAATAAAAAAAGATTGAAAAAACTAAATTTTGAAACTGAAAATTCAATGTTTGTTCTTGAATTTTCTAATCATTTAAAAAGTATTATTAAAATAAAAATAAGTGTAAGATATATTTTTCAGTTTAAATATATTTTTGATTCAGCTCTGTAATTATTTTGATCAAATTATTTATTTTCATTCATATTTCTTTTTTTCACCTTCAGATCTTTTTTTCACTTTCAGATCTTATTTTTTCAATTTCAAACTTTTGGCCCTGTTCTGGCGTGGGAGGGCGTGGCTTCGATTGAGAGGGCGTGGAATTGTGAGTGACAGCAGAGCAATCAGTCCTCACGTTGTTGCTTTCAGGAAACGTGGCTTCAAGTTCAGTGGCTGAGAGAAAAGGAGGCTGGAGATAATTATCTTGCTGCACAAATGCTGTTGTTTATGCGTGTCGTGAAGTGCACAGACATGCGTATTTTACGCACGTTGTGTGCATCTGAACGACGTATTTTATGGCATTTTTAAAGGGCTCCATTGTGGCGTGAAAAACAACGTATTTTTTGACATATTACGGCGCATTTAACAGCGGTCTTTAATTACAGTGTAAAAAGCACTGTAATAACTGACAAAACAGCATTTTTTACGTCGTATTTTTGGTGAAACATGTCTGAAAGTGGCGTATTTGTGGCACTCTTGGCTTGCCATACACATGCAGTGACGCTGGCGTTTAACTTCAGCCTCACGTGCACAGCAAAAGCCTGCAAGAGAATCATTCAAACCAACACCAGAGTGAAGTTGGTTATTACTTACGCGTTTCTTATTCAGACACTTATTCAGCTTTTTTTTTTTTTTTTTTATGAATGACATCCAATGGATTTGATTGAAAAAATAAAATGAAATGATGTATGAAAGAGGATGTTAATTTATGAGATATTTTCCTGCCGAACCCCCAAAATATTAGCCCATGTTAAATGACACAACAGGTAAGTTGGAGCAAACTGCAGTGATGCTGGCGTTTAACTTCAGCCTCACGTGCACAGCAAAAGCCTGCAAGAGAATCGTGTGCGTTAAGATCCAATCACCGCAGGTTGGAGACCCAATAAGTCTTTTTATCTCCACCCAAATACGCGATAATTTAGTCGCCCTTTAACTACACTTGTTTTTTTGTTGTTGCTTATTATTATTATTATGATTGTTATTATTAAGTTGATCTGAATAAGTAACTAGTAACTCCTAACCAACTTCACTCTGGTCAAACAAAGTGGCCAAGAGGTTTCTTTCTCTTTCTTTGCTTCCTTCTTTCTTTCCTTCGTGCTTTCATTCTTTCTTATAATGTAATTAATATCATGTCTAATAATTTTCTGCATAACCTCTGTGGATGTTAATTTCAATCAATCAATCAATCAAACAATTTTATTTATATAGCGCCAAATCACAACAAACAGTTGCCCCAAGGTGCTTTATATTGTAAGGCAAGGCCATACAATAATTACGTAAAAACCCCAATGGTCAAAACGACCCCCTGTGAGCAAGCAGTTGGCGACAGTGGGAAGGAAAAACTCCCTTTTAACAGGAAGAAACCTCCAGCAGAACCAGGCTCAGGGAGGGGCAGTCTTCTGCTGGGACTGGTTGGGGCTGAGGGAGAGAACCAGGAAAAAGACATGCTGTGGAGGGGAGCAGAGATCAATCACTAATGATTAAATGCAGAGTGGTGCATACAGAGCAAAAAGAGAAAGAAACACTCAGTGCATTATGGGAACCCCCCAGCAGTCTAAGTCTATAGCAGCATAACTAAGGGATGGTTCAGGGTCACCTGATCCAGCCCTAACTATAAGCTTTAGCAAAAAGGAAAGTTTTAAGCCTAATCTTAAAAGTAGAGAGGGTGTCTGTCTCCCTGATCCGAATTGGGAGCTGGTTCCACAGGAGAGGAGCCTGAAAGCTGAAGGCTCTGCCTCCCATTCTACTCTTACAAACCCTAGGAACTACAAGTAAGCCTGCAGTCTGAGAGCGAAGCGCTCTATTGGGGTGATATGGTACTATGAGGTCCCTAAGATAAGAAGGGACCTGATTATTCAAAACCTTATAAGTAAGAAGAAGAATAATTTTAAATTCTATTCTAGAATTAACAGGAAGCCAATGAAGAGAGGCCAATATGGGTGAGATATGCTCTCTCCTTCTAGTCCCCGTCAGCACTCTAGCTGCAGCATTTTGAATTAACTGAAGGCTTTTCAGGGAACTTTTAGGACAACCTGATAATAATGAATTACAATAGTCCAGCCTAGAGGAAATAAATGCATGAATTAGTTTTTCAGCATCACTCTGAGACAAGACCTTTCTAATTTTAGAGATATTGCGTAAATGCAAAAAAGCAGTCTTACATATTTGTTTAATATGAGCTTTGAATGACATATCCTGATCAAAAATGACTCCAAGATTTCTCACAGTATTACTAGAGGTCAGGGTAATGCCATCCAGAGTAAGGATCTGGTTAGACACCATGTTTCTAAGATTTGTGGGGCCAAGTACAATAACTTCAGTTTTATCTGAGTTTAAAAGCAGGAAATTAGAGGTCATCCATGTCCTTATGTCTGTAAGACAATCCTGCAGTTTAGCTAATTGGTGTGTGTCCTCTGGCTTCATGGATAGATAAAGCTGGGTATCATCTGCGTAACAATGAAAATTTAAGCAATGCCGTCTAATAATACTGCCTAAGGGAAGCATGTATAAAGTGAATAAAATTGGTCCTAGCACAGAACCTTGTGGAACTCTGATTCAAACCACCGCAGCGCAGTGCCTTTAATACCTATGGCATGCTCTATTCTCTGTAATAAAATTTTATGGTCAACAGTATCCAAAGCAGCACTGAGGTCTAACAGAACAAGCACAGAGATGAGTCCACTGTCTGAGGCCATAAGATCATTTGTAACCTTCACTAATGCTGTTTCTGTACTATGATGAATTCTAAAACCTGACTGAAACTCTTCAAATAGACCATTCCTCTGCAGATGATCAGTTAGCTGTTTTACAACTACCCTTTCAAGAATTTTTGAGAGAAAAGGAAGGTTGGAGATTGGCCTATAATTAGCTAAGATAGCTGGGTCAAGTGATGGCTTTTTAAGTAATGGTTTAATTACTGCCACCTTAAAAGCCTGTGGTACATAGCCAACTAATAAAGATAGATTGATCATATTTAAGATCAAAGCATTAAATAATGGTAGGGCTTCCTTGAGCAGCCTGGTAGGAATGGGGTCTAATAGACATGTTGATGGTTTGGATGAAGTAACTAATGAAAATAACTCAGACAGAACAATCTGAGAGAAAGAGTCTAACCAAATACCGGCATCACTGAAAGCAGCCAAAGATAACGATACATCTTTGGGATGGTTATGAGTAATTTTTTCTCTAATAGTTAAAATTTTATTAGCAAAGAAAGTCATGAAGTCATTACTAGTTAAAGTTAAAGGAATACTTGGCTCAATAGAGCTCTGACTCTTTGTCAGCCTGGCTACAGTGCTGAAAAGAAACCTGGGGTTGTTCTTATTTTCTTCAATTAGTGATGAATAGGAAGATGTCCTAGCTTTACGGAGGGCTTTTTTATAGAGCAACAGACTCTTTGTCCAGGCTAAGTGAAGATCTTCTAAATTAGTGAGACGCCATTTCCTCTCCAACTTACGGGTTATCTGCTTTAAGCTGCAAGTTTGTGAGTTATACCACGGAGTCAGGCACTTCTGATTTAAAGCTCTCTTTTTCAGAGGAGCTACAGCATCCAAAATTGTCTTCAATGAGGATGTAAAACTATTGACGAGATACTCTATCTCACTTACAGAGTTTAGGTAGCTACTCTGCACTGTGTTGGTATATGGCATTAGAGAACATAAAGAAGGAAACATATCCTTAAACTTAGTTACAGCGCTTTCTGAAAGACTTCTAGTGTAATGAAACTTATTCCCCACTGCTGGGTAGTCCATCAGAGTAAATGTAAATGTTATTAAGAAATGATCAGACAGAAGGGAGTTTTCAGGGAATACTGTTAAGTCTTCAATTTCCATACCATAAGTCAGAACAAGATCTAAGATATGATTAAAGTGGTGGGTGGACTCATTTACATTTTGAGC
This sequence comes from Thalassophryne amazonica, assembly GCF_902500255.1. NCBI lineage: Eukaryota > Metazoa > Chordata > Actinopteri > Batrachoidiformes > Batrachoididae > Thalassophryne > Thalassophryne amazonica. The sequence goes on along the minus strand of NW_022986364.1, from coordinate 24,075 downwards.
AAAGCCAGTTGAGTCTAATAATAGATTAAATGCAGTGTTGAGGCTGTCATTCTCAGCATCTGTGTGGATGTTAAAATCACCCACTATAATTATCTTATCTGAGCTAAGCACTAAGTCAGACAAAAGTTCTGAAAATTCACAGAGAAACTCACAGTAACGACCAGGAGGACAATAGATAACAACAAATAAAACTGGTTTTTGGGACTTCCAATTTGGATGGACAAGACTAAGAGTCAAGCTTTCAAATGAATTAAAGCTCTGTCTGGGTTTTTGATTAATTAATAAGCTGGAATGGAAGATTGTTGCTAATCCTCCGCCTCGGCCCGTGCTACGAGCATTCTGGCAGTTAGTGTGACTCGGGGGTGTTGACTCATTTAAACTAACATATTCATCCTGCTGTAACCAGGTTTCTGTAAGGCAGAATAAATCAATATGTTGATCAATTATTATATCATTTACTAACAGGGACTTAGAAGAGAGAGACCTAATGTTTAATAGACCACATTTAACTGTTTTAGTCTGTGGTGCAGTTGAAGGTGCTATATTATTTTTTCTTTTTGAATTTTTATGCTTAAATAGATTTTTGCTGGTTATTGGTGGTCTGGGAGCAGGCACCGTCTCTACGGGGATGGGGTAATGAGGGGATGGCAGGGGGAGAGAAGCTGCAGAGAGGTGTGTAAGACTACAACTCTGCTTTTTCCAGCTGGAAACATACGGACTGTACCTGCTTGTGCCTGATTGCAAAAGAAATTTTATTTTAACAATGTATTCCTTTAGTATGGAGCATTGAAAAATAAACTTTCAAGAATTTTCTTTATATATTTTTTAATTTATTTCTATTTAATGCTTCATAAGAATAATTCATAATTCAGGGTTTCGGGATCATACCAGTCTGTTGTTTATTAAATCAAAGATATTAAAACTTTATGATATGATATCATTTAAGACTGTTCAGTTGATGCATAAAGCAAGAAATAAACAATTACCTCTCAGAATTCAAGAATATTTTACGCTGAGAGAAGGAATGTATAATTTAAGGGGTACATTTTATTTTAAAATTGCGGGCGCTAGGACGACTACGAGGTACTTTTGTGTTTCCATTTGTGGCCCCAAAAAAATGGAATAATTTACCAGAGAAACTTAAGCAATGTCCAGATATTAACCGGTTCAAATATTTATACAAACAAATGGTATTTTCTAGATATGTATTAGATTAATAGGGTTGAGTTGTGTTATATGTAGAGGCTGTTGTACTGGAACCTTCATTTTTTATTTTTTTATTTTTTTTTTCTCCAGAGTTGTCTGGAGAAATATTTGACTTCTTTTATCTGTAACTATGTGCTGCTGTGTTCAGATTGTGTTGGATATAAATGTCTATGAACAGGCATATATGCCTGATTGATTTTATACAGGATGGTGGGCGTGGATAAGTGTTGCTTCTGCCTACACCTTTAGGCACCATGTATTTGCTTTATTTTCTTATATTTCTTTCCGTCTTTGACTTTTCTGTTATGAGTTTGGTCATATGAGTGAATTTCTGTTATGCATGGATGTCTAATAAAGTATTATTATCATTATTATTATTATATAAATAAGTATTAAAATGTATTTATTTTTAACGTTTCATTGACATTTGATATCTATCTATCTAATAGATAGATAGATAGATAGATAGATAGATAGATAGATAGATAGATAGATAGATAGATAGATAGATAGATAGATAGATAGATAGATAGATAGATAGATAGATAGATAGATAGATAGATAGATAGATAGATAGATAGATAGATAGATAGATAGATAGATAGATAGATAGATAGATCAAATGCACTGCCACTGCCCCATATATATACAGGTGCTGGTCATATAATTAGAATATCATGAAAAAGTTGATTTTATTTCAGTAATTCCATTCAAAAAGTGAAACTTATATATTATATTCATTCATTACACACAGACTGATGTATTTCAAGTGTTTATTTCTTTTAATTTTGATGATTTTAACTGACAACTAATGAAAACCCCAAATTCAGCATCTCAAAAAATATTAGAATATTGTGAACAGGTGTCACATTCTAATCAGCTAATTAACTCAAAACACCTGCAAAGGCCTTTAACTGGTCTCTCAGTCTAGTTCTGTAGGCGACACAATCATGGGGAAGACTGCTGACTTGACATCTTGTCTGGGCTAAAGACCAAAAGGACTGGACTGCTGCTGAGTGCTCCAAAGTTATGTTCTGTGATGAAAGTAAGAGTCTGGAGGAAGAGAGGAGAGGCACAGAATCCACGTTGCTTGAGGTCCAATGTAAAGTTTCCACAGTCAGTGATGGTTTGGGGTGCCATGAAAATTCAGTAAAGTATGTCTTCTAGAATATATTCCACTTATAAGGTAGAACTCTACTAGTGTATACTAAGGTATATCTAAAAAAGGAAGAGTAGACAAGAGTAAAGTAGAGCCACTTAGGGTCCTGGTCTTGAGAACCATGTATGGTAGGTTTATCACCTTGGTTTATAGGGCGAGACACGCCAGACCCAACAATGCAGAAGAGCTGAAGGCCACTATCAGAGTAACCTGGACCCTCATACCACCTAAGCAGTACCACAGACTGATCGACTCCATGCCACGCCGCACTGCTGCAGTAATTCAGGCAAAAGGAGCCCCAACTATGTACTGAGTGCTGTACATGCTCAGACTTTTCATGTTTATACTTTTCAGCTGCCAAAAAAGAAAGAAAATCCGCACACCAGTCGAGCAACAAAAATCTTTAATTGATTAAAAAAAAAAAACAGCATTTTGACCCTGAGGTCTTCTTCAGGCAACTGTGAAAAAGGCAGAAACAGTGTATTCATAAACTGGATAATCCACACCAGCTGTGTTTTAATTAGCATCAGCTGTCTATTAACACAAAAGCACCGTGCATGGGCATAAGTGTGCAGTGGAAGAAAGGAGAAAAAAAAACTGAATAACCATCCTTCACAGAAACACACATCTGTCACAAGAATACAAACATTTCATATAAAAACATATTTCCTAATGTTGGTATAAGAATATATCATTTATCATGAAAAACCAACCCATAGGAGTTAAAATAGCCCAATTCCTGAAAATCATAGGAAGGGCTTAAGATCAAAGTCCTCATTTAAACCATGAGGTGACATTATATTGAGAGAATAAATCCAGTATGTCTCCCTTTGAAGGAGTCTTCTCTCAATGTCACCTCCTCTGCAATGTGGCTCCACTCTCTGCACTCCCAGATAACACAGTGCACTAACACTATAGCCTGCTTTTTTAAAATGGGCTGCAACAGAACTGCGTTCATCCCCTAATCTGATTTTACTCCTGTGTTCACTAATTCTGGTTCTGAGTTCCTTGGACGTTTTCCCAATATACACAAGGCCGCAAGGACATCAGATCATGTAAACCACGTCTAGTGCTGCATATGATCACCCCTCGAATGGAAATATTGCAGCCTGTGTGCAGGTGGGTGAAGGTCTTTGTGCCAAATTTAGTGCTTGTTTCACCATTTGAAAGATTCCTCTGTAAATATTCTGTCATCTGCTTCACTATATTATGTAAATCAGCTTTTGTTCTCCCTTTAATAAAAGATGGCTACCCAGTGACTTTAATTACACACCAACATCTAATCGAACAGTGCTGGTCAAAATTTTTGACATTCTGGTGAGTGAACAAGTAAAAGATGGGGATGAGTCAGCCTACAGATCGGTCACCTGGTGTCTTGGTGCAAACAGAACAAGCTGGAGCTCAACACCCTCAAGACAGTGGAGATGGTTGTGGACTTCAGAAAGAACCCAGTCCTGTGTGACTCCCCAGTTGCCATTGTGGGGTCCTTCTGCTTCCTGGAGATCACCATCACCAGGACCTCAAGTGGGAGCTGAACATCATCTCTCTCATCAAGAGAGCAAAACAGAGGATGTACTTTCAACAGCAGCTGAGGAAGGTCAACCTGCCACAAACAGTGATGGTGAACATCTACACCACCATCACTGAGTCCATCTTCTTTGTTACCACTAATAACGTAAACAGCCACAGAAATTTTGGAAAGTTATTAAAGCTCTCTGTGAGGCAAAGCTCTAAATGACATGTTATGTTTTAATGTACCTCGTGCCTTCACTGAAGCAGGAAAGAATGCCTTTAATTTTTCAGCTTCCTCTGATTGGAACGTTCTCCAATCTGAACTGAAACTGTCCAGACTGATTCTCTTGAACACCTTCCAGTTTATTTAATGAGATCACAAATGGGATTCTTTTGAGTAATGCCTATGTTTCTAAAAGTAAGTCTGCCTGATACTTTACACCATGTGCAATGTTATTATGACCAAGTCGACTGTATTTTATTTATCACCATTGTTCTCCTGCTAACGTTAACCCGTCCACTATGACGTGTGCTGCTGCCTTTCTTGGTCAGGTCTTCCAAGCAAAAGAGGATCAGTCTCAATGGAATCTACCTGGTTAAATAAAGGTAATTATTATTTTTAAATCTGATGGTCTGTGTTCTGAATTTGTTACTGTCCACAATGAGGTGCCGCAGGGTTCTATTTTGGGTCCGCTTTTATTTTCATACCAACTTTTATTTTCATATCTTATCATACCAACTGGTATCTAATGTGTCAGATACTAATTTGCATTTTTATGCTGATTGCACAGTTATTTATTGCTGTGGTTCAAATCTGTTCCATGTGCCCAGACAGAAGAGGGCTTTTGTCCACTCCGCAGCTTTTGCCTGAAATATGTTAGGATTTGGAATACCAGACAAAAGTGTAGAGCCCTGGAATGCAGGTCAGTAAGGATTCAAGATAGTTTCGAAACTTCAAGAGTTTATTTTTCCACAGTTGCAAAACAAATCCAACAAAAATACACTGTAACCCACTCAGGGTGAGATGACCAGGAACTGAAGGAGTGGGAGCTCGTGATCTTAAGTTCGAGTCAGTCTGCTCGACACAGCATCGAGCTTTTTGAACTAGAAGTGTCAGTGAGCAGCGTTTTGAGCACGCCCCCATCACGTGACCACTGCGAGCAAGGCCTCATTACGTCACACCACGTGTCGAGCTTCGCGAAAAACTTGAATAATCTGGGTGTTTCAATATGACTCGCCAAGTATTTAAATGAGATCTGAATCGCAACTCAAACCGTGGGTTTTTGAGAGGAGGAGATTGCTAGTGACATTGTTATTGCCAATTACCACGTGAATCGGAGCCAGGGAAAGTATTAGTTTATATTTAGGTCTAGTTTAGAGTTGATTTAGTATAGTTAGCTACATACACATAGGATCTAATATAGACAGACACACACCATACACAACAGGCATCTATTCATATACAACATTTATTCACACAGGACATCAACATAGGTTAGACTATATATTATAGGTAGATCAGAGACTGAACGGAGTGACTGAAGAGCAGTGATTTTGTTTTAGTGAAAGGTGTGAGAAAGGTGAGTGTGTGTGTGTGTGAGTGAGTCGTGGTGAGGAAGGGACATGGAGAAGCCATTTGTGTTGCAGTGGCTCACTGGTTCATGAGGCTTTGAAGTTGCCATCACTAGTGGGAGGCAAAAACCAAAATACATTCTACAACCCAAACTCAGGGTGAGGAGAAAATCAAAAAGCCAAGACAAAAAGTGCAATTAACAAAAACTGGAATACTCATAACCAACCAAGACCTTAAATAATCAAGTTTAATGACCAGGGTTGGGTAGGATTACTTTGAAATATAATCAGATTATAAGTAATCCAAATGTATATACATACATACATGTAATCCACATGTATTCTTTCAAAGTAATCCTACCAAACCTTGTTAATGACACAGCTGGAAATAAAGACAACAGGAACAAGTACTAAGAAAAGGAAACACAAGGGGGCAGCAAATACTAAGAAATCAACAGCAGACAGAGCAAAACAGATATACAGTGATTTTTAAATAATTTATTTGTATGTTACTGCTGCAAATAAGTATTTGACCCCCTACCAACCAGCAAGAATTCTGGCTCACACAGACCTGTTAATTTTTCTTTAAGAAGCCCTTTTATTCTGCACTCTTTACCTGTATTAATTGCACCTGTATGAACTTGTTACCTGTATAAAAGACACCTGTTCACACACTCAATCAATTACACTCCAACCTGTCCACCATAGAGAACCAAAGAGCTGTCTAAGGACACCAGGGACAAAACTGTAGACCTGCACAACACTGGGATGGACTACAGGACAACAGGCAAGCAGCTTGGTAAAAGACAACAACTGTTATGATTATTTGTTAGAAAGTGGAAGAAGCACAAGATGACTGTCACTTTCCCTCAGTCTGGGATTCCATGCAAGATCTCACTTTTTGGGGTAAGGATGATTGTGAGAAAGCTCAGAACTACACAGGAGGACCTGGTCAATGACCTTTGTGACCACAATCAAAGATTACATTAGTAACACATGATCCTGTCATGGTTTAAAATCCTGCAGGGCAGCAAGGTCCCCCTGCTCAAGCCAGCACATGTCCAGGCCCGTTTGAAGTTCACCAGTGACCATCTGGATTTTCCAGAGGAGGCATGGGAGAAGGTCATGTGGTCAGATGAGACCAGAATAGAGCTTTTTGGAATCAACTCCACTTAACCATGTTTAGAGGATGAGAACAACCCAAAAAAAAACCATCCCAACCGTGAAGCATCGGTGTGGAAACATCATACTCTGGGGGTGCTCTTCTGCAAAGGGGACAGGACGACTGCACCGTATTGAAGGGAGGATGGATGGGGTCATGTATTGCGAGATTTTGGGAAACAACCTCCTTCCCTGAAGATGGGTCATGGCTGGGTCTTCCAGCATGACAATGACCCCAAACACACAGCAAGGGCAACTAAGGGGGGGCTCCGTAAGAAGCATTTCAAGGTCCTGGAGTGGCCTGGCCAGTTTCCAGACCTGAACTCAATAGAAAATCTTTGGAGGGAGCTGAAACTCCAAACCTGAAAGATCTAGAGAAGATCTGTATGGAGGAGTGGACCAAAATCTCTGCTGCAGTGTGTGAAAACCTGGTGAAAAACTACAGGAAACGTTTGGCCTCTGTAATTGCAAACAAAGGCTACTGTACCAAATATTAACATTGATTTTAACAGGTGTTCAAATACTTTTTTGCAGCAGAAACATACAAATAAATTTTTAAAAATCATACATTGTGATTTCCAGATGTTTTTTTTTTTTTTAGATTATGTGTCACAGTGGAAATGCACCTAAGATGAAAATTTCAGACTCCTCCATGATTTCTAAGTGGATAAACATGCAAAATTGCAGGGTGTTCAAGTACTTATTTTCCTCACTGTACCCCAGAATATGATAGTGTTCTTAATGAGAATAGAGGTGTGTAGTCTTATACACCTCTCTGCAGCTTCTCTCCCCCTGCCATCCCCTCATTAACCCATCCCCGTAGAGACGGTGCCTGCTCCCAGACCACCAACAACCAGTAAAAATCTATTTAAGCATAAAAATTCATAAAGAAAAAATAATATAGCACCTTCAACTGCACCACAGACTAAAACAGTTAAATGTGGTTTATTAAACATTAGGTCTCTCTCTTCTAAGTCCCTGTTAGTAAATGATATAATAATTGATCAACATATTGATTTATTCTGCCTTACAGAAACCTGGTTACAGCAGGATGAATATGTTAGTTTAAATGAGTCAACACCCCCGAGTCACACTAACTGTCAGAATGCTCGTAGCACGGGCCGAGAGGGAGGATTAGCAGCAATCTTCCACTCCAGCTTATTAATTAATCAAAAACCCAGACAGAGCTTTAATTCATTTGAAAGCTTGACTCTTAGTCTTGTCCATCCAAATTAGAAGTCCCAAAAACCAGTTTTATTTGTTGTTATCTATTGTCCACCTGGTCGTTACTGTGAGTTTCTCTGTGAATTTTCGGACCTTTTGTCTGACTTAGTGCTTAGCTCAGATAAGATAATTATAGTGGGCAATTTTAACATCCACATAGATGCTGAGAATAACAGCCTCAACACTGCATTTAATCTAATATTAGACTCAATTGGCTTTGCTCAAAATGTAAATGAGTCCACCCACCACTTTAATCATACCTTAGATCTTGTTCTGACTTATGGTATGGAAATTGAAGACTTAACAGTATTCCCTGAAAACCCCCTTCTGTCTGATCATTTCTTAACATTTACATTTACTTTAATGGACTACCCAGCAGTGGGGAATAAGTTTCATTACAGTAGAAGTCTTTCGGAAAGCGCTGTAACTAGGTTTAAGGATATGATTCCTTCTTTATGTTCTCCAGTGCCATATACCAACACAGTGCAGAGTAGCTACCTAAACTCTGTGAGTGAGATAGATTATCTTGTCAATAGTCTTACATCCTCATTGAGCACAACTTTGGATGCTGTAGCTCCTCTGAAAAAGAGAGACTTAAATCAGAAGTGCCTGACTCCGTGGTATAACTCACAAACTCGCAGCTTAAAGCAGATAACCCGTAAGTTGGAGAGGAAATGGCATCTCACTAATTTAGAAAATCTTCACTTAGCCTGGAAAAAGAGTCTGTTGCTCTACAAAAAAGCCCTCTGTAAAACTAGGACATCTTACTACTCATCACTAATTGAAGAAAATAATAATAACCCCAGGTTTCTTTTCAGCACTGTAGCCAGGCTGACAAAGAGTCAGAGCTCTATTGAGCCAAGTATTCCTTTAACTAGTAATGACTTCATGACTTTCTTTGCTAATAAAATTTTAACTATTAGAGAAAAAAATACTCATAACCATCCCAAAGAAATATCGTTATCTTTGGCTGCCTTCAGTAATGCTGGTATTTGGTTAGATTCTTTCTCTCCGATTGTTCTGTCTGAGTTATTTTCATTAGTTACTTCCTCCAAACCATCAACATGTCTATTAGACCCCATTCCTACCAAACTGCTCAAGGAAGCCCTACCATTAATTAATGCTTCGATCTTAAATATGATCAATCTATCTTTATTAGTTGGCTATGTACCACAGGCTTTTAAGGTGGCAGTAATTAAACCATTACTTAAAAAGCCATCACTTGACCGAGCTATCTTAGCTAATTATAGGCCAATCTCCAAACTTCCTTTTCTCTCAAAAATTCTTGAAAGGGTAGTTGTAAAACAGCTAACTGATCATCTGCAGAGGAATGGTCTATTTGAAGAGTTTCAGTCAGATTTTAGAATTCATCATAGTACAGAAACAGCATTAGTGAAGGTTACAAATGATCTTATGGCCTCAGACAGTGGAGTCATCTCTGTGCTTGTCCTGTTAGACCTCAGTGCTGCTTTTGATACTGTTGACCATAAAATTTTATTACGGAGATTAGAGCATGCCATAGGTATTAAACGCACTGCGCTGCGGTGGTTTGAATCATATTTATCTAATAGATTACAATTTGTTCATGTAAATGGAGAGTCTTCTTCACAGACTAAGGTTAATTATGGAATTCCACAAGGTTCTGTGCTAAGACCAATTTTATTCACTTTATACATGCTTCCCTTAGGCAGTATTATTAGAAAACATTGCTTAAATTGTCATTGTTATGCAGATGATACCCAGCTTTATCTATCCATGAAGCCAGAGGACACACACCAATTAGTTAAACTGCAGGAATGTCTTACAGACATAAAGACATGGATGATCTCTAATTTCCTGCTTTTAAATTCAGATAAAACTGAAGTTATTGTACTTGGCCCCACAGATCTTAGAAACATGGTGTCTAACCAGATCCTTACTCTGGATGGCATTACCCTGACCTCTAGTAATACTGTGAGAAATCTTGGAGTCATTTTTGATCAGGATATGTCCTTCAATGCGCATATTAAGCAAATATGTAGGACTGCTTTTTTACATTTGTGCAATATCTCTAAAATTAGAAAGGTCTTGTCTCAGAGTGATGCTGAAAAGCTAAATCATGCATTTATTTCCTCTAGGCTGGACTATTGTAATTCATTATTATCAGGTTGCCCTAAAAATTCCCTGAAATGCCTTCAGTTAATTCAAAATGCTGCAGCAAGAGTACTGACGGGGACTAGAAGGAGAGAGCATATTTCTCCCATATTGGCTTCTCTTCATTGGCTTCCTGTTAATTCCAGAATAGAATTTAAAATTCTTCTTCTTACTTATAAGGTTTTGAATAATCAGGTCCCATCTTATCTTAGGGACCTCATAGTACCATATCACCCCAATAGAGCGCTTCGCTCTCAGACTGCAGGCTTACTTGTAGTTCCTAGGGTTTTTAAGAGTAGAATGGGAGGCAGAGCCTTCAGCTTTCAGGCTCCTCTCCTGTGGAACCAGCTCCCAATTTGTATCAGGGAGACAGACACCCTCTCTACTTTTAAGATTAGGCTTAAAACTTTCCTTTTTGCTAAAGCTTATAGTTAGGGCTGGATCAGGTGACCCTGAACCATCCCTTAGTTATGCTGCTATAGACTTAGACTGCTGGAGGGTTCCCATGATGCACTGTTTCTTTCTCTTTTTGCTCTGTATGCACCACTCTGCATTTAATCATTAGTGATTGATCTCTGCTCTCTTCCACAGCATGTCTTTTTCCTGATTCTCTCCACTCAGCCCCAACCAGTCCCAGCAGAAGACTGCCCCTCCCTGAGCCTGGTTCTGCTGGAGGTTTCTTCCTGTTAAAAGGGAGTTTTTCCATCCCACTGTTGCCAAGTGTCTGCTCATAGGGGGTCGTTTTGACCGTTGGGGTTTTTCTGTAATTATTGTATGGCTTTTGCCTTACAATATAAAGCACCTTGGGGCAACTGTTTGTTGTGATTTGGCGCTATATAAATAAAATTGATTTGATTTGATGGCATTAGTTCTAGCAACAGGTAGCGTAAATTTTCCCACCATAGCATGTCTAGTTCTGTATCTATGATTTTCTGAACTGAAAAAAAAAAGAAAAAAAAAATCCTAAACAAAATATAAGGTGACTTAATAACAATAATCTTTCTGGTAAACATGATAAGTGAATACAAAAGTCTATTTTTAACTAACAGCCAGTTTAAATTCTTATGCATTGTAATGATATTTGTCCTATAACTGCACTTAAGTGCTATACGAGCAGCCCTATTTTTAATAATCTGCAATTTATTCATCATTTCTCCAGTCACATTTGACCAGACTACTGGGCAATAGTCCAGGTATACTAATAAAAGTGCTTTAATAGCATGAATCAATGTAGTACAACTTAAAAACCTTGCATGTCTTCTCATAATCAATATACCCCTGCCCATTTTTACAAACATATGTTTTTCCATGATAGTTTGAGTCTACCACTACACCCAGCACCTTAGTCTCATGTACTTGATTTGTACTTGAATTTAAAATTCTTCTTCTTACTTATAAGGTTTTGAATAATCAGGTCCCATCTTATCTTAGGGACCTCATAGTACCATATCACCCAAATAGAGCGCTTCGCTCTCAGACTGCAGGCTTACTTGTAGTTCCTAGGGTTTGTAAGAGTAGAATGGGAGGCAGAGCCTTCAGCTTTCAGGCTCCTCTCCTGTGGAACCAGCTCCCAATTCAGATCAGGGAGACAGACACCCTCTCTACTTTTAAGATTAGGCTTAAAACTTTCCTTTTTGCTAAAGCTTATAGTTAGGGCTGGATCAGGTGACCCTGAACCATCCCTTAGTTATGCTGCTATAGACTTAGACTGCTGGGGGGTTCCCATGATGCACTGAGTGTTTCTTTCTCTTTTTGCTCTGTATGCACCACTCTGCATTTAATCATTAGTGATCGATCTCTGCTCCCCTCCACAGCATGTCTTTTTCCTGGTTCTCTCCCTCAGCCCCAACCAGTCCCAGCAGAAGACTGCCCCTCCCTGAGCCTGGTTCTGCTGGAGGTTTCTTCCTGTTAAAAGGGAGTTTTTCCTTCCCACTGTCGCCAAGTGCTTGCTCACAGGGGGTCGTTTTGACCGTTGGGGTTTTTACGTAATTATTGTATGGCCTTGCCTTACAATATAAAGCACCTTGGGGCAGCTGTTTGTTGTGATTTGGCGCTATATAAATAAAATTGATTGAATTGATTGATTGATTATCATATTATTAATTTTGATGTTTAATACAGGGTTTTTCCTTAATAATACAACTACAGTCAATAATCATACAATTAGTCTTTACTGTATTTAACACTAACTTATTAGATGTTATCGAGTCTACCTTGCGCAGTTCCATATTTAAAAAAAATTCTAAATCATTGTGTGAGCGTGCTGATGCATAAATGGTAGAATCATCTGCATATAACACTATATTAACTTTATCAAATATATATGGTAAATCATTCGTGAAAATAGTAAATAATAATGGACCAGGACAAATCCCTTGTGGCACACCACATACTACACTCCTGGTCCTAGAGAAGCTGCCATTAAAAAAACACTGTCTGTGTTCTGTTAGATAGGTAGGTATTAAACCAGGTAAGAGCTGATAGCTCAAAACCATAACCAGCAAGCTTTTCCAAGAACAAATCATGATTAATAATATCAAAAGCAGCAGAGAAGTCGAGAAACACAGTACCAATGATATTCTCTTTCAACCTCTCTGAGCCAGTCATGCGACATATGAGTCAACGTCGTGGCAGTGATGTGACTCTTTCTGTATGCATGTTGGAAGTCCAAGATTAAGTTATTTGAAGAAAAATAGTTACTAATTTGCTCATATACAATCGACTCCATAAGTCCAGAACGGAAGTTTCTTATTTTTCAGTAGTGGGATCATTTTTGCCTGTTTCCATGCTTGCGGACATGTGTTGCAAGTAAAACTGAGGTTTATTATGAGTTACAACTGGAGCAATACAATCAGATGCTAGTTTGAGAAGCCCTACTGTCAAGACCGTCAACACCCAGGGGCTTATCTTTACAGGATTTCAGGAATTCCTTTACCTTATTTGTACTTCTTCAAATTTAAACCTAATGTTTTTATTATTCATAATTTTATTTCTTATCAATAGATAGGATTTAACATTACTCAGATTAGGCATATTTTTCTCTTAATTTGTCTAGTTTGCTTATAATCATTAATATAATTAGCAATATCTACAGGCTTTGTTATGAATTTATTATTATCTACCTCAAGAAAAGACAGATTGATTCTGTTTTTCTTGCCTGTCAACTGATTTAAAGCATTCCATAGCTTTTTACTGTTGGTTCCTGCTTTCTGAACTCAATCCTCAAAAAATAATTTCTTTTTCTTTCTATTAAGTTTAGTGACAGAGTTCCTCATTTTACGATAAAGGTCCCAGTCAGAGTTATTTCCTGTTATAGTTGCTGTCTTTTTCATCTGATCTCTTATTTTAATAGAGTCTTTAATTTCATCATCCAACCAGGGTGCGACAATGTTCTTAACAGTAAACGTCTTCAAAAGGAGCATGAATTTCAACTCAAGGCAAGAAAAAGCTATTAAATCATGCAAGTGCAATATCAGGATTATGAATAGATAACACCTCATCCCAACGAATGGCCTTCACATAATCAACAAATTTCTCATTATTAAACATTTTATATGACCTCTTGAATATTACTGTGGGTCCAGGTCTACATACCATTGTGGCTAATGCACTTATGACCAGGTTATGATCACTACAGCCAATGGGAACAGAAATTGCTTTACTACACCGCTCAGGCGAAGTGGTAAAAATGTGATCAATACATGTTGCTATTCTGGCACCATCATTCTTAACATGTATTCTCAAAGGTTTTTAATAACCTGAGTAAAAGTAAACAACTTATTTTTTAAATGGCAGTTTTTAGCAAACCAGTCGATGTTGAAATCACCCATAACGTACGTATCCTGACCCACAGTAGTATAGGTATCAAACATTTCACAAATTGTATCTAAATATTCACAATTAGCATTTGGTGGTCGGTAACAGCAACCCAACAAAATCGGCTTACGGTGAGGTAAATAAACTTGCAGCCATAACACTTCAACATTAAATTTCATCATATCATTTCTGATTTGTGTTGGTAAGTGATCTTGAATATAAAAAGCAACTAAATCCACCAAATCTATTTCTATAATTTCTGTAAATATTGTAGCCGTCAATATATAGCTCAGTGTCATCAAAAGAGGAATCCAGATCAGTTTCTGAAATAGCAAGTATGTGTAGTTTATATTTATGCATCAGATTATTGACCTCACAGATTTTGTTCCTCAGACTATTAATATGTGCAATTCTGAGCCCCTTCTTCGGTAATCCATGTTGTGAAGTGATTGTGTCACTCATGGGTGATTCTTGGACTACGGGCACTTATTATGTCCTTTGATCATACTGTATGAAAAACAGAAAAAAGGGGAAATTTCACACTTTTATAGTTATCTTTACAATGAAAGTGTGTTAAGAAATTTGTTCTAGTAGTCTATGATGACTTTTTCACCTTTTTTCAGCATCATTATATGCAAATATTGCCGTTTTGTGCTTGTCCCACACCCAGACTTTTGATCTTCAATGATAAAAAATGAATGGTAAAAAAACATTTTTTTCTAATGTTTTAAAATATCTCTGAATAATATATCAGTAAAATAATCAAAACATAAATGGGGTATTCAATGTCATACAACTGTTGTGATTTTTTTTAACAAAATGTAGTTGTCCCACACTATTGCACACTAATTTCCACCACAACACTGTAATGTCCCTTTAAACAGTTTGTATGAAAGATTGTTTGGGTAGGTTCTATGGAGATAAACAGTGACATCCGAGCACATGTATATAGTGCCAAATCACAACAAACAGTTGCCCCAAGGCGCTTTATATTGTAAGGCAATGGTGTGGTGGAAATTACATTTACAAGGCCAATAGTGCCCGTAGTTAAAGAATCACCCTCATATGAAAATAATAAAAACGCCAAAAAGGCCTTTATGACGTCATAACCTTAAAGTTCCAAGATTACTTTGGAGTGCTGGAATGAGGACATGTCTGAGATAAGCGATGTCACCTATCTCGTGTGCAGCTTTCAGTTTTGGCATCAGTTCTTTACTTTTTAAGCGTACAGCATAAGTATAGTCTTCATTAATAAATATCTTGGTACCTTTAAGATTCTTTCCACGCTGTAAGACTGCAGCTTTGTCCTTGTAATGCAGGAATTTGACGACAATAGAACATGGTCTGTCTCCAGAGACTCCTGTTTTACCTGTGCGATGTGCACGCTCCACCTCCATCTCCCTTTGTAGCTGCAGGTTCTGCTTAAAAATGCCTTACTTTTTCCTCTGAATCCATCTAGGACTCACCAGGTGATTCAGGGATGCCTTCGATGACAATGTTATGTTGTCTCGATTGACCTTCTAAGTAATCCAGCTTGTCAAGAATGACTTGCTGACTCTCACACATCAAATCAATTTTATTTATATAGCACCAAATCACAACTAACAGTTGCCCCAAGGTGCTTTATATTGTAAGGCAAAAGCCATACAATAATTACAGAAAAACCCCAACGGTTAAAACGACCCCCTATGAGCAAGCACTTGGCGACAGTGGGAAGGAAAAACTCCCTTTTAACAGGAAGAAACCTAGAGGAGAACCAGGCTCAGGGAGGGGCAGTCTTCTGCTGGGACTGATTGGGGCTAAGGGGAGAGAATCAGGAAAAAGACATGCTGTGGAAGAGAGCAGAGATCAATCACTAATGATTAAAAGCAGAGTGGTGCATACAGAGCAAAAAGAGGTGAATAAAAAGAAAGACTGGGTGCATCATGGGAAACCCCCCAGCAGTCTAAGTCTATAGCAGCATAACTAAGGGATGGTTCAGGGTCACCTGATCCAGCCCTAACTATAAGCTTTTTCAAAAAGTAAAGTTTTAAGCTTAATCTTAAAAGTAGAGAGGGTGTCTGTCTCCCTAATCCGAATTGGTAGCTGGTTCCACAGGAGAGGAGCCTGAAAGCTGAAGGCTCTGCCTCCCATTCTACTCTTACAAACCCTAGGAACTACAAGTAAGCCTGCAGTATGAGAGCGAAGCGCTCTATTGGGGTGATATGGTACTAAGAGGTCCCTAAGATAAGATGGGACCTGATTATTCAAAACCTTATAAGTAAGAAGAAGAATTTTAAATTCTATTCTGTAATTAACAGGGAGCCAAAGAAGAGAGGCCAATATGGGTGAAATATGCTCTCTCCTTCTAGTCCCTGTCAGCACTCTAGCTGCAGCATTTTGAATTAACTGAAGGCTTTTCAGGGAACTTTTAGTACAACCTGATAATAATAAACTGATAGTAGTCCAGCCTAGAATAAATAAATGCATGAATTAGCTTTTCAGCATCACTCTGAGACAAGACCTTTTCTAATTTTAGAGATATTGCGCAAATGCAAAAAAGCAGTCCTACATATTTGCTTAATATGCACATTGAAGGACATATCCTGATCAAAAATGACTCCAGGATTTCTCACAGTATTACTAGAGGTCAGGGTAATGCCATCCAGAGTAAGGATCTGGTTAGACACCATGTTTCTAAGATTTGTGGGGCCAAGTACAATAACTTCAGTTTTATCTGAATTTAAAAGCAGGAAATTAGAGGTCATCCATGTCTTTATGTCTGAAAGGCATTCCTGCAATTTAACTAATTGGTGTGTGTCCTCTGGCTTCATGGATAGATAAAGCTGGGTATCATCTGCGTAACAATGACAATTTAAGCAATGCTTTCTAATAACACTGCCTAAGGGAAGCATGTATAAAGTGAATAAAATTGGTGGTAGCACAGAACCTTGTGGAACTCCATAATTTACCTTAGTCTGTGAAGAAGACTCCCCATTTACATGAACAAACTGTAATCTATTAGATAAATATGATTCAAACCACTGCAGCACAGTGCCTTTAATACCTATGGCATGCTCTAATCTCTGTAATAAAATTTTATGGTCAACAGTATCAAAAGCTGCACTGAGGTCTAACAGAACAAGCACAGAGATGAGTCCACTGTCCGAGGCCATAAGAAGATCATTTGTAACCTTCACTAATGCTGTTTCTGTACTATGATGAATTCTGAAACCTGACTGAAACTCTTCAAATAGACCATTCCTCTGCAGATGATCAGTTAGCTGTTTTACAACTACCCTTTCAAGAATTTTTGAGAGAAAAGGAAGGTTGGAGATTGGCCTATAATTAGCTAAGATAGCTGGGTCAACTGATGGCTTTTTAAGTAATGGTTTAATTACTGCCACCTTAAAAGCCTGTGGTACATAGCCAACTAATAAAGATAGACTGATCATATTTAAGATCGAAGCATTAACTAATGGTAGGGCTTCCTTGAGCAGCCTGGTAGGAATGGGGTCTAATAGACATGTTGATGGTTTGGAGGAAGTAACTAATGAAAATAACTCAGACAGAACAATCTGAGAGAAAGAGTCTAGCCAAATACCAGCATTACTGAAGGCAGCCAAACATAAAGATATGTCTTTGGGATGGTTATGAATAATTTTTTCTGTAATAGTTAAAATTTTATTTGCAAAGAAAGTCATGAAGTCATTACTAGTTAAAGTTAAAGGAATACTCAGCTCAATAGAGCTCTGACTCTTTGTCAGCCTGGCTACAGTGCTGAAAAGAAACCTGGGGTTGTTCTTATTTTCTTCAGTTAGTGATGAATAGTAAGATGTCCTAGCTTTACGGAGGGCTTTTTTTTCCACACATTTTAACCATTTCATTTTCAGTGATCTTGAGATGTTCAGACTGTTTGGCTTGAGTAGAGAAGCTTGAATCTTCGACTGGACTGGGTTGCTTGACGTGAGTTTGGCTTGACTGATTTTAAGATCATCTACATCCTTCTGAGTGTATTGGATGCTGGCTTTCAGATCTTGAATTTTTTTAGTTAAAGCATCAACTCTGGAGTTGGTTGAGTCCATGATAACTAACAAATTCTTTAAAAATGTGCGGCTGCTGCTGTAACAGAGCAGTAAACATGTCCTTCTGTTGATGCAGCAATTCATGTACCTGAGTCAATGATACATAATCCTCCTCTGTGTTTCTGTGCTTAGGTGGCATTTTGTCGGTGGCTAGCTCCGTCCGCTAGCCAATTGCTGCAGGGCTAGTAAGAGCTAGCTGTTGCTGGAGACCTGGTTGCGGCCTCCTGGTTGTGGGCCTCAAACAATGCCGCAAGCCTGACAGCGGCCTCCGACATAGCCGCGGACCTGTTGGCGGCCACCGATATAGTCGCAGGCCTGGTGGTGGTCTTGCATAGCTGCGAGCCCTTTAGGTGGTCACTGACGTAGCTGCGAGCAACAATAAGCTAGCTCTGCTCCGACCTGCTTCCGAAAATGTGGGAACCAGAAGTCCGGTGTAAGGAGCTCCGGTCGTGTTGGATACGCGGTGACAGCAGACAGATTGGAGTTGTTTGACTTCAGCCAGTCAGCAGCAGAGTAGCAACACGCTGTGTCTGGTCTGGGTGAGGTGCACATGTATTGTGGTATGCATGCGCGCACATGTGCATGCACGAGGACGTGCGCGCGTGTATGTGTGTGCGCACGCACTTGACAGTGCAATGGTACCAAATGTATGGAACCAAACTTGCACTCTGAATGCAATGCAACACAAATGGGATGAATTAATCATGTCATGTGACATACAAAGCACCAATCAAATGACAAGGATGCACTCAGCCGTTATATAATGCCATACATATATTTTTTTTCATGATTTTGATTATGATTTTTAAGCACCTTCAACACTCAGTATTTTCCCCTTTTCACATAAAGCAGGCCTTTCGAACAAAGTAATTCTGTTAGTCCACGTCTGCCCCTTGTCTTGGTTCATGATAAGAATGTTCAGATCAATTCCTAGTCAAAGCTGTAGTGGGGGGTGCTTGGGGGCATGTTTCCATTGTTCTGTAACAGGTGATGATGCTCAGGAATGGAAGGTGTTGTTGTAATTGGAGGCGACCTGCACATCTATTAGTATGATAAACATTACGATCATTCAGCTATACATTGTTGTGTGACCAGTTATGTGTGAATGGGTTACTTTAGTGCAATGTGTAAGCACTTCATACTGAAATCAATTTCCCCACCATCCCCTCTTTTTATACAGTTTATCTAGAATCTGCAGGTGGTACCTGAAGAGCACAATTCTGTGGATGATGATTCCTTTCAAGGGGAAGTTCTGCAGTATCAAGCAGTAGACGTGAGGCACGCCACACCCATGGGGGTTCAAAGTGTGGGTGAGAGCTGGAATCTCTGGCATGATGCTTGACTTTGATGTTTACCAAAGAAGTGTGAAGACTGGAGTGCGAGTCAAAGCTGAACTTGGATTATCAGGTGATGTTGTGATGAAGTTTGCCTCCACACTTCCAAAGGGTCAGAACTACAAGGTCTACATAGACAACTACTTCACCTCTGTTCCATTGGTAGTGAAGCTCCTTGAGCAAGGAATCCATTATGTGGGAACAGCCAGGCAGGTTCGCCTTCCCAACTGCAACCTTGAAGATGAAAAGATCTTGAAGAACGGTAGAGGAAGCTTTGACTACAAACACAACATCTGCCGTCACACTTGTGTCATCCTTCGCTGGACCAGAACCTGTGCAGAGGATTCAATGATGGGACAAAGTCACCAAAATGTACATTGACACTGAACAGCCTTACATTGTGGGTACCTACAACAAATACATGGGAGGCCTGGATTTCTTGGACTCATTCACAGCGAAATACAAGTTTGCCCTGTAATCCCAGCGCTGGTACACGTATATCTTCTGGCACACCATTACCCTTGCTGTGGTCAGCTCCTGGCTACTCTACAAGCAGCACTGCCAATCTCTTAAGGTGCCAAACAAGAAGATAATAAACATGAGAAAGTTCCAGGCTGCACTAGCATCTTCTCTCATTTTGGTAAGAATCTATTTCTGCCATTTCCAATGTTTGTGATGTCGTTGACTTGCATCACCCTGCATTTTTGGCATGTACATGAATTGATTATTAATACTGATACTTCTCTTTCCAGGTGGACAAAACACCAAATACTTCAAAGACAGGATGACTATCTTCAGCCAACGGGAGCTCAGATGCAGCAGGGAGTACTTTGAATGCTGGGAAGGGACCTTCCCCAGATGATGGGAGTCCAAACGGTCCTTCTTCAAAGAAAGCATGTGCACATCCCCCACAGGATGTGCGCAAGGACCAAACTGGACATTTCCCCATGAAGATGAAGAGAGGATGCTGCAGACATTGCAGTAAAGGGTATACGAACACCCAATGTGCCAAGTGTGATGTCCGCCTCTGTTTTTCAGAGGACAAGAACTGTTTCTGGGAATATTGTGAATAAATAGCAAAGTTCTTCAAAAACACCTCATTTTCACCCTCAAAGGCCTCCTACAACAACATCTTAATGGTTTAAAAAAATTTTTGTGTGTGTTTTTCTATATATTAAATGCTTCCACCGTGTGTGATGTTGTTTGTGCCTTTACACAATGTATGATGAAACATTGTTTACACCATGTGTTATGATGTTTAAATGCTTCCAACATGGGCTAAAATGTTGGGGGTTCAGCTGTAAAATATCTCATACATTAACATCCTCTATTTTACATCGTTTCATTTTATTTTTTTAAATCAAATGCGTTTCCCTCATTTATTTTAGGGATTTTACACTTCTGTTATTTAACTGTGGCTGTAGTGTAGCGGTAAGACTCCTGTCTGCTGTTTAGGTTTTTTCAGGTTTGAATCCTGCGAGTGGCATGTTTTTTTTTTTATATATATAAACCAGAAAAACTCCCTTTGAGATGAAGAACATCTTTTCCAAGGGAGTCCTGGTCAAGATAAACAGCAGCAAATACAAAGCACAGTTAAACATTTACATAAACACAAGCAAAACGCAAATAAAAAGATGATAAAAATTTAAATTACAAGCATACTATAAAAAACAAGTGCATATTATGGAGTTGGCCTCAAGTGCTCTCAACTTTTCACAATATTCTGAGATACTGAATTTGGGATTTTCATTAGTTGTCAGTTATAATCATCTAAATTAAAAGAAATAAACAGCTGAAATATATCAATCTGTGTGTAATGAATGAATATAATATACAAGTTTCACTTTCTGAATGGAATTACTGAAATAAAATAAACTTTTTCATGATATTCTAATTATATGACCAGCATATATATATATATATATATATATATATATATATATATATATATATATATATATATATATTTGTTAGGAGAGACGGCATCCATCCCACTTGGATGGAGCAGCTCTCATTTCTAGAAATCTGGCCAATTTTCTTAAATCCTCCAAACCGTGACTATCCAGGGTTGGGACCAGGAAGCAGAGTTGTAGTCTTACACACCTCTCTGCAGCTTCTCTCCCCCTGCCATCCCCTCATTACCCCATCCCCATAGAGACGGTGCCTGCTCCCAGACTACCAATAACCAGCAAAAATCTATTTAAGCATAAAAATTCAAAAAGAAAAAATAATATAGCACCTTCAACTGCACCACAGACTAAAACAGTTAAATCTGGTCTATTAAACATTAGGTCTCTCTCTTCTAAGTCCCTGTTAGTAAATTATATAATAATTGATCAACATATTGATTTATTCTGCCTTACAGAAACCTGGTTACAGCAGGATGAATATGTTAGTTTAAATGAGTCAACACCCCCGAGTCACACTAACTGCCAGAACGCTCGTAGCACGGGCCGAGGCGGAGGATTAGCAGCAATCTTCCATTCCAGCTTATTAATTAATCAAAAACCCAGACAGAGCTTTAATTCATTTGAAAGCTTGACTCTTAGTCTTGTCCATCCAAATTGGAAGTCCCAAAATCCAGTTTTATTTGTTGTTATCTATCGTCCTCCTGGTCGTTACTGTGACTTTCTCTGTGAATTTTCAGAACTTTTGTCTGACTTAGTGCTTAGCTCAGATAAGATAATTATAGTGGGCGATTTTAACATCCACACAGATGCTGAGAATGACAGCCTCAACACTGCATTTAATCTATTATTAGACTCAATTGGCTTTGCTCAAAATGTAAATGAGTCCACCCACCACTTTAATCATATCTTAGATCTTGTTCTGACTTATGGTATGGAAATTGAAGACTTAACAGTATTCCCCGAAAACTCCCTTCTGTCTGATCATTTCTTAATAACATTTACATTTACTCTGATGGACTACCCAGCAGTGGGGAATAAGTTTCATTACACTAGAAGTCTTTCAGAAAGCGCTATAACTAGGTTTAAGGATATGTTTCCTTCTTTATGTTCCCTAATGCCATATACCAACACAGTGCAGAGTAGCTACCTAAACTCTGTAAGTGAGATAGAGTATCTCGTCAATAGTTTTACATCCTCATTGAAGACAACTTTGGATGCTGTAGCTCATCTGAAAAAGAGAGCTTTAAATCAGAAGTGCCTGACTCCGTGGTATAAGTCACAAACTTGCAGCTTAAAGCAGATAACCCGTAAGTTGGAGAGGAAATGGCGTCTCACTAATTTAGAAGATCGTCACTTAGCCTGGAAAAAGAGTCTGTTGCTCTATAAAAAAGCCCTCCGTAAAACTAGGACATCTTACTACTCATCACTAATTGAAGAAAATAAGAACAACCCCAGGTTTCTTTTCAGCACTGTAGCCAGGCTGACAAAGAGTCAGAGCTCTATTGAGCTGAGTATTCCATTAACTTTAACTAGTTATGACTTCATGACTTTCTTTGCTAATAAAATTTTAACTATTAGAGAAAAAATTACTCATAACCACCCAAAGACATATCGTTATCTTTGGCTGCTTTCAGTGATGCCGGTATTTGGTTAGACTCTTTCTCTCCGATTGTTACTTCATCCAAACCATCAACATGTCTATTAGACCCCATTCCTACCAGGCTGCTCAAGGAAGCCCTACCATTATTTAATGCTTCCATCTTAAATATGATCAATCTATCTTTATTAGTTGGCTATGTACCACAGGCTTTTAAGGTGGCAGTAATTAAACCATTACTTAAAAAGCCATCACTTGACCCAGCTATCTTAGCTAATTATAGGCCAATGTCCAACCTTCCTTTTCTCTCAAAAATTCTTGAAAGGGTAGTTGTAAAACAGCTAACTGATCATCTGCAGAGGAATGGTCTATTTGAAGAGTTTCAGTCAGGTTTTAGAATTCATCATAGTACAGAAACAGCATTAGTGAAGGTTACAAATGATCTTCTTATGGCCTCAGACAGTGGACTCATCTCTGTGCTTGTTCTGTTAGACCTCAGTGCTGCTTTTGATACTGTTGACCATAAAATTTTATTACAGAGATTAGAGCATGCCATAGGTATTAAAGGCACTGCACTGCGGTGGTTTGAATCATATTTATCTATTAGATTACAATTTGTTCATGTAAATGGGGAATCTTCTTCACAGACTAAGGTTAATTATGGAGTTCCACAAGGTTCTGTGCTAGGACCAATTTTATTCACTTTATACATGCTTCCCTTAGGCAGTATTATTAGACGGCATTGCTTAAATTTTCATTGATACACAGATGATACCCAGCTTTATCTATCCATGAAGCCAGAGGACACACACCAATTACCTAAACTGCAGGATTGTCTTACAGACATAAGGACATGGATGACCTCTAATTTCCTGCTTTTAAACTCAGATAAAACTGAAGTTATTGTACTTGGCCCCACAAATCTTAGAAACATGGTGTCTAACCAGATCCTTACTCTGGATGGCATTACCCTGACCTCTAGTAATACTGTGAGAAATCTTGGAGTCATTTTTGATCAGGATATGTCATTCAAAGCGCATATTAAACAAATATGTAAGACTGCTTTTTTGCATTTACGCAATATCTCTAAAATTAGAAAGGTCTTGTCTCAGAGTGATGCTGAAAAACTAATTCATGCATTTATTTCCTCTAGGCTGGACTACTGTAATTCATTATTATCAGGTTGTCCTAAAAGGTTCCCTGAAAAGCCTTCAGTTAATTCAAAATGCTGCAGCTAGAGTACTGACGGGGACTAGAAGGAGAGAGCATATCTCACCCATATTGGCCTCTCTTCATTGGCTTCCTGTTAATTCTAGAATAGAATTTAAAATTCTTCTTCTTACTAATAAGGTTTTGAATAATCAGGTCCCTTCTTATCTTAGGGACC